>NC_141873.1:114864719-115167749 GCF_056163025.1 Triticum urartu
ATTGATTAGGTGCGTCCCCCGCTCCTAGGGTTTCCCCGCCGCCGCCGTCGGCTCCCCCGCGCAGAGCCGCCGCCGCGGCGGCCGGAGCCCGCCGGAGCCGTGGGCCCCCTCCTCCTCCTCCCATTCCCATTCCCCTTCTCCTCCCCCACCCCCTCCACGCCCCCGTACCCCCGCGCCGCCTCCCCGAGCGAGGCGGCTGAGGGCCCTTCCACTGCGCGCCTCCAGCCCCTCCCCGCTCCCCTCCCTCCTCCTGCCACCGTCAGCCTGCGCCGCCGGCCCTCGGCCGCGTGATGCTGGCGGCGGTGGGCTTGCTCTTCATCACGCGCGGTCCTCCCCTGATCAGGCGGTGATGGCCGGCGGCGGTGTGCCTCGGCCGGTGGCGGTCCGGCGTCCTGGTGTGGAGGCCGGCGGTGCTCGCGGTGGTGGTGTCACCTCTTTGCGGCGGGGTGGTCCGGTGGTGCTGGCCGGCCGGTGGCGCGTCCCCGGCCCAGATCTGGGCCCGTAGGGTCCCTTATGGGTCCTTGCGGGTCGGCTCCGACGCGACCGCAACGCTCTCTGTATGGGGAGGCAGGGGAGCGGCTTAGACTGGGACAGCGGCGCCGACGGCGTGCCAGCTGCTGCGCGGAGGCGGGAGCTGTCCGGGCCTTTGAGGGCCCGGCCGGGCCTGTGGGGCCACGAGCCCGGTAGGCTCCTGCCATGGCGTCCGGTCAGCTACCATTGTGGACGGTGGAGGTAGGGCCCTCCCGTATGCCGATGGTGATGTTGCCATAGTCCCGGCTCCTCTTCTTCGTTGTGCAGACCATCTTCGCGGTGCCGTGGTGAGACAACGTGGTAAGCTTCATGTCCGTGCTGGCGCATGGTGGTGGTCGGTCTGGTGGCGAGCTCCGGAGTGCCTGAGGTAGAGGCTGGGATCGGGAGAAATCTCTGTTGGCTTGGCCGACACCGACGCGGTGGCGCCTGAGGGTGCCGCCGGAGCTTCCTAGAGGGCGTTGGGGATACCCTTCCTCTCTCCTCGTCGTGTACCGGGGGAAACCCTTGGCAGCAGCATCGTCATCGTCGCGTCCCTTCTTGGAGGTGTTGTTGGGTACCAGCACTTCGGAGTCTCGGAGCTTGGTGGGCGATCTTCGGTGGATGCAGCGGTCACGAGGCTTCGTCGTTTTTGTCGATCCGCCGTTATCGGCATTTGTTTCTTTTCTTTTTTTCTCTTTCCTTTTTTTGGGTGTGTTTGTGCTGCTTCTGCCCCAGTGAAAGTGTGTTATATCGACTAGAGGGGGGTGAATAGGCAATTTTTATGAAATTCTTCACTGAGGAATTTGCCGGTGAGGAAATTCCTTAGCGAAGAACTACTAGCAGCGGAATAAGTACTCAAAAGTAAACATAACAGAATACAAGCATAGTCATCATGATAAAATGAAGACAGGCACAGAGTACAGGAAGCGTAATCACAAGATAACACAGGACGAAGACAAACAGACTGAAGAAATTAAACTGAGGAAATTGAGAAAGTCTTCAGTCAAAGTCTTCAAACACAGATATGAGCAAGCACACAACACAGTTATGAGGAAATGAAAGAGTTGAGGAAATAGAACCAGTAAACTTGGTGAAGACAATGATTTGGTAGACCAGTTCCAACTGCTGTCTCAGTTGTACGTCTGGTTGGAGCGGCTGAGTATTTAAACTCGAGGACACACAGTCCCGGACACCCAGTCAAGGACACTTAATCCAAGACACCCAGTCCTCACCGTATTCTCCTTGAACTAAGGTCACACAGACCTCGTCCAATCACTCGTGGTAAGTCTTCAGGCGACTTCCAAACCTTCACAAACTTGGTCACTCGGCGATCCACAATTCCTCTTGGATGCTCTAGACCATGACGCCTAACCGTCTGGAAGAAGCACAGTCTTCAAAGGTAACAAGCGTCGGATCCACTCAGGCTCAATCTCTTCAGTGATGCTCAATCACTTGGGGTTTGTAGGTGTTTGGGTTTTGGGTTTTTGGTTTTTCCTCACTTGATGATTTTCGCTCAAAGTCCTCAGAGGATGGGTTGCTCTCAAATGACAAGTGTCAGTTTCTCTCGGAGCAGCCAACCAGCTAGTGGTTGTAGGGGGCGGCTATTTATAGCCTAGGGAGCAGCCCGACATGATAAGACATAAATGCCCTTCAATGATATGACCATTAGGTGGATAGATATTTTGGGACAGCTGGCGCATAGCACAGCAACGGTCGGAATTTTGAGTAGCAAAATCCTCAGGGCTATCATGTTCCTCACTGTGTAGGCAATCCGCACTGGCGAATTCCTAACTCCTCAGTCAGGACAAATTCCTCAGAGACCAGAAGAACTTTGTCTCTGTCACTGAAGAAATTGACTGAACTGTATGAGATTTCCAATGGCTTCACTCGAAGGGATTGGTAGGTGTAGGATTTTGAGTTGAGCATCACATGGAAATTTTTCCTTAGTATTTCCTCGACCCCCTTTAACAGTACGGTGTTTCCTATGACTCAAGAAAGAGAAAAACAAAACTATGAAAACGAAAGTCTTCAAGCTTCATATTCCTCGCATGAATATCAAGTCTTCACGGACACACCAATTTCTTCACCTTCAAAGTCTTCATGAAAGTCTTCAGAAATACCAAAATCTTCAGTGAAGATATTCATTTTTAGGGGTCGACTTTTCCTGTAAATATCAAACTCTTCATAGACTTATAGACCTATGTACACTCACAAACGCATTAGTCCCTTAACCTATAAGTCTTCAATACACCAAAATCACTAAGAGGCACTAGATGCACTTACAATCCCCCCCTTTTTGGTGATTGATGACAATATAGGTTAAGTTTTCAACGGGGATAAGCATATGAAGTGTAACTACTGATATTGAGGAATTTGATTGCAAGATATAGAAGAACTCCCCCTGAAGATGTGCATAGTGAGGAATTTGCCTTTGAAGCAATGCACACTTGAAGAGTTGAATCACGGGGATCTCCCCCTATATCTTGTAATTCATACATGCATTTAACATATAATATGAAGAATTTGAAATGCATGATGAAATATGGTGCCTGATGAAATTCAGCATGCGTGCAATAATATTAACAAGGAATAAGCATGCAGAATAGTGCATCAAAAGTATCAGAGCACAATGCATCAAAAGTATCAGAGCACCATCGGGTTTAAGATTACAACTCGATCCAATAAAGTTTCAGAAGAACGAGAGTTGTAACTTAGCAAATGAAAAACACCCATATAGTAGACCTGCTTGAAGACTAACTCATATTTCTCCCCCTTTGTCATCGAATGACCAAAAGGATCAAAAATGAGGACTAACGCCCCTAAAGATAATCATGTTGATGAAGGAGCTCCAGCGTTGTTGGGGTCATTTGTTGATGTAGGGCCTGCCGCAGTGTCGTCCAACTCTTCATGTTCATAGTGTCGCGTGATGAAGAAAATGAGGTGGCCACCAGAGAAGGAACTTGGACCTTCTTGAATTTCTTCGGTGGAGGTGCAGACCAGTCAAAATCTTCTTTGAGACCCATGTTCTTCAGATCTTCTTCACCATATAGATGTGACAGGATTACCCAGGTGCGACCGAAGTCTTGATGGAGGTAGTAGTGGTTTTTCTTCACTGCATTGTGTGTGGCAGTCATGTTGTGAAGAAGTGAACCAAACTGATGCTTAACCCATTTGTGATTTCGATCCACCTTCTGGTGAAGACTAAGCAGAAGTTCACGGTCAGTCATCACACGCGGAGCAGTGGCTTGAGGAGTGGACTTAGGTGCATTGGCAGAGTCATGTGTGGCAGAGTCATCATTGGTGGAATAAGATGCAGCTTTGTGAAACTGACCATCCAATGGACGAATGCCTTCATCAATTATAGCTGGTGCCTTGCCCTTTCCATCAACTAAGGAATATGTCTTCTTGAGGACTTCAATTGGGGGCAAGTAGCTGAGGTGATTCTGGAAATCAGCTTTGTAGTTGAGTGAAGACCTTGTCCTGAGGAATCTCATAATCTAAGGTGCATAAGGCTTCAGCTCAAACGGAGACAGTGCAACATTGGCCATAGTCCTCATGAAGAAATCATGATAATTGACAGGAATGCCATGAACGATGTTGAATACCAGATTCTTCATGATGCCAACAATTTCCTCATCAGATGAGTCGTGGCCTTTGATGGGACTGATTGTCCTCGTAAGAATATGATAGACAGTTCTGGGCACATACAACAATTCCTTCACGAGGAATTTGGTTCGTGGTGCCTGACCTGGTTTCAAAGGCTTCATCAACACCTGCATGTAATGATGTGTGAGCTCAGGTTCACTGTAGATGCAGCGAGCTTCTTCAAGGGGAGGACTGAGTGGTAGAGCATGAAGCAATTCAGAGGCTGGTGCAGTGTAGTGAGTGTTTTCAGACATCCAGTCTAGCACCCATGAATTCACATCTTCAGCATCTCCGGTGATGTGCAGCATTGCATAGAATTGAAGAATCAGTTCTTCATTCCAATCGCAGATGTCAGAGCAAAAGTTGAGCAGTCCAGCGTCGTGAAGAACACTGAGGACTGGTGCGAAGCACGACAAAGATTCCATATCCACGTGAGGAATATGCTCATGGTAGAAGATTTTCTCCTTGTTGAACAGCACTGAGGAATAGAAATTTGCTTGACTGGCAGTCCAGAAACGCCTCTTCCTAATGCGAGCAGAGTCATATGGGTTGTAATCTTTGAGGAATACGTGCTCGCCGAAGAAATCATCAGCATTGAACTTTTGCTTGCGTGAGAAAGAATCCTTTGGCTTCGGCAGAGGAGTGTCAATGAGTTGCATCACGACCTTAGGAATCTCAATCGCAGGTTCTTCAGGCTGAGGAATTTCTGGCTCCTCCTAAGTGGCAGTCTGCGTCGTTGGTTGTTTAGCAGCAGCAGTTTCTTCAGCGCTAGTGGCTGGATTTTCCTCATGGACAGATGCAGTGGGATGAGTTTCTTCAGAGCCCATGTGAACAGTTTGTGTGGGGGACTGAGGAATTTGTTGTAGAGGGGTGAACATTGGAGAGTTTGGATGCTGAATTTCCCAGAATTCATCACTGATTACGGGTGTGGAGCAGCCAATGTCCACATCTTCATCTTCCATTTCTTCAATGCCAGCCTCTTCAGCTGTGAACTGAGGCATAGGCGAGGAGATGATAGGTGTTGAAGGGATTGCATCCACTTCAATTTCTTCATCCAACAGTTCAGACGAAGCAGCAGAAGGAGTTTCTTCATCCGATCCGCTAGGTATCACATATTCTTCATCAAAAGGAACAAGGTCCTTTGATGGCCTGGTTGAGATGGGAACAACATCAATCGGATTTGCAAACGAACTTGTCATAGGCTTCATTTTCTTCGGAGCTGAAGAATCTGAAGCAGCTGATGCTTTCCTTTTCTTCACTGCAGCACGCTCTGCAGCCTTGGTCTTCTTCACATCTGATGCAGATGGAAGGATTGGAGTTGAAGTTGGTGCAGGAGCAGCTGAGGAATCTGGTTGACTTTCTTCAGGCACAACTGATGCAGTTGCCCTGAGTTCTTCAGTTTCTTCAGGCACACCACTAGTGGGTGCCCTGGCAATTTCTTCAGCGGCTGGAATGCAGTCATCAGCCCTGGAACTCACATTATCTTCAGCAGCCTGATTATCATCAGCGGTGCTGGCATTTTCTTCAGTAGGCTGAGCAGATGCTTCAGCCTAAGGAATTTCCTGTTGCGTTGGGGCTGCAACATTGGAAGTGAAGTTATTCGCAAGTTTCACAAAACGAACCTTGGCTCCAAGCCAATCAGAGCGACATGCGTCAAAGTTATCACTGAGTTTCTTAATCTCAATCTGAATAGTGACAAGTTCTTCAGTTGTCATAGAGACAACGTTTTTCTTCAGATAGCGCTTTTGCTTGTACTGCGCTTTCTTGATCTGCCTGGCCTTCTCAAATTTCCACTTTTCTTCTTGAATGAAGTGGGTCAGCATGTGACTCTGGCCAGGAGTCAGCTTGAAGTCAGGCAAGGGAGTGTTGGGGTCCTTGTGCCAATCATCAATGTAGTCGAGTATCAGCTTGGGATCCAAAAGCAATGGCACTTCTGATCCTTTGGCTCTAGCGGCCCTGACTTGCCTGTCTCTGATGATTTCTGCAAGTTCATCATCATCAGCTTCGTCTTCATCAGACGGTACTTGGAAAGCGACTTGCTTCTTTTGAGGACTTGGGCGAGGACCTCGTCCAGCAGTGGCCTTTGTGTTCAGCAGTGAGGGACCAGCTGAGGAACTTGGTGCAGCTGAGGAACTAGCTGAGACACCTGAGGCAATGGAGATGCCGGCAGTCCTTTGGCACGAAGCGAGATGCACAGGTGCTGAGGATTTGGTCGGAACAGCTGAAGGCTTTGGCGGAGGAGCTGAGGACTTTGGAGGAACAGGAGCAGCATGAGGAGTTGGCCGTGAGGGCTTTGATGATTCTGGCCGTGAGGGCATTGCTGAGGAACTTGGCCTGCGTGCAGGCTTCTTAGACATAGCCTTCTTTGGCTTGACAGCAGAGGCAGCATCAGCTTAGACATAGTCTTCATTGAATTTCCTCACTGCTTCTCTGGCTTGCTTAGCCAACTTGGTTTGGCGCTTGGCCCATTCATCAGGATAGTCCTGGCCGCGCTTGAGGCTGGTGGGATCTGCTATTTGGCCAGGTGCCAATGGAGCTCTTGGGCATGGAGGATTGAGTGCGAATTTCTTCATGTACTTAGGAGTGACATATCTGTACTCCCTCCATTCTCTTACCCATCTCCTCTCTATCCTCTGTTTGCGCACTTTGCGCTCATTCTTGGTTTCCTCAGTAGGTGTGCAGTACCTAGCATATATGTCATCAGGGATTTCAAACGCTGTATTTACCTCAGGCCTCTTTCCTCCCTTCTGTGGCCTTTTACCATCAGCCATTTTCTTCAGTTGAGAATTTGAACAATCGAATTCTCTGAAGAAGTATGCAACTTTTCTTCGAGGAATGCTGCAAATGAGTTAAGTTGATGAGAACCTAGTGATTCAGCAGCTGACATGTGTACCTGTGAACAGAGTATAGTTGTGAGGAATTTGGAGAGGTCATATGCATTCTTAGAAGGTTTTTCAAAAAGAACAAGTTTGAGGAATTTGACCAGATGAGTCTTGAAGATTTTCACTAAGCGTTCTTTGTCTTAGGTTCCAGAGTTGTATAGATCGAAGATCCACACAATTGAGGAATCTTGAAGAAAAATGATGCTTAGAGAAACGAATTAAGAACAGATGACTTGTGAGGTGTTCAGTGTGTGAAGATATGAAGAAAAACACTTTTGAAGATTTTGTAGATAATCATTCGAATCAACGAGGGCAGTAAAAGTAACTTTTAATTACCCTGGACGAAGAACACGATGAACTGGAGTGAGGAGATGTGAAGTTCGTCTGTGCAGATCTTCCACGCCCTAACTTGGCGGAGGAAGACGGCTACGGCGGCGGCGGAGTGAAGATGTCCGTGGTCGGCGCGAGTACGTCGGCGACGAGGTCGAGGCAGTGGAGCTCTTCCTCACCGGCGGCGATGAAGTAGCGGCGGCGTTAGGGTTTGAGAAGCTCGAGCTGGAGAGACAGGTCGAGCGGAGTAAAAGAAGTGAGGAAGGGAAGGAGGGGTATTTATAGCCACGGTGAAAAACTGCTCGCCCGAAGAAATTGGACGAATGTGCCCCTGACCTTTCTCATTCGCATGATATGTGTCACCCACGTAGTGAGAGGTGGAGATCGTGTTAGATCGTGGGTAAGTGGATAAGTGTATCATGGGATGCGGAACGGTTTGAGCGGCAAAGCCGAAAATTTAGATAAGATAGGTTTTAAAGTTCCGTTCGCAATTTCTTCAGCTGACAAGGACATAGTGAAGATTTTGAACGAGTTTCAAATAGAACGCACATGAAGAATTTGTGAACAGATTGGGTTGAGTAAAGCATAGAGGGGAAGGGTCCGATCACATTCACTTAGCAGAAAACCAACTTGAAGAAATAGCAATAAGTGAATGTTGTAGAGGACATAAACTCATATATATATATATAGCCAATGAAGAAAAATGACGGAACCAGTGAAGACTATGCAAAGTTGAAGAATATGAATAATTGAGGAATTTCAACTTTTGGTGGTGGCGTGACCCACCGTATAAGAATGATGATTTCAGACACCGTGTACAATTATCATAGGGTTCTGAGAATCAAATTCTTCGTTAATTTCTTCACACTAAGAGTGTTATTCTTCATTGATTGAAGAAAAAATGTTTCTTCATGTGTTGCACATCTAAGTCATCAATTTTGTACAAGTGTTAGGATGAGTGTCCTTTTCAAAGAACATTCGAAGATTTTAGGATATTTAGCTCACACCGCAACTTGCTAAATCTCTTCTCATCCAAAGTCTTTGTGAAGATATCGGCTAGTTGTTCTTCAGTCTTCACATGCTCAATAGAAATGTCGCCCTTCAACATATGATCACGAAGAAAATGATGACAAATCTGAATGTGCTTTGTCTTCGAGTGCTGAACTGGGTTGTGAGCAATCTTGATGGCACTTTCATTGTCACAGAAGAGAGGCACATTCTTCATGTTGGCGCCGTAGTCCTTGAGAGTTTGCTTCATCCATAGCAATTGGGCACAGCAAGAACCAGCGGCAATGTACTCAGCTTCAGCAGTAGATAGTGATACGCAGTTCTGTTTCTTCGAGGACCAACAGACCAAAGATCGTCCGAGGAAATGACATGTACCAGATGTTGACTTGCGATCCACACGATTATCAGCATAGTCAGAGTCAGAATATCCAACAAGATCAAAAACCGAGCCCTTGGGGTACCATAATCCAAGTGTTGCTGTGTGAGCTAGATATCGAAGAATATGCTTCACAGCCTTATGGTGTGATTCCTTCGGTGTAGCTTAAAATCGGGCACACATGCAAACACTAAGCATTATATCTGGCCTAGATGCACATAAGTACAGTAAGGAACCTATCATGGAGCGGTATACCTTATGATCAAAGTCAATACCATTTTCATCAGTGCACAGATGGCCATTTGTGGGTATAGGAATTTTGACGCCTTTGCAATCTTGCATGCTAAATTTCCTCGGTACATCCTTGAGGTATTTCTCCTGAGAGATGAATATGCCATTGTGTTGTTGACGAATTTGAAGACCTAAGAAGAATTTCAACTCTCCCATCTTAGACATTTGATATTCTTCACTCATCATATAGGCAAATTCATCACTATAACGTTGGTCAGTATAGCCAAAGATAATATCATCAACATATATTTGGCACACAAACAATTCACCATCATAAGATTTAGTGAAAAGAGTAGGGTCGAGTGAACCGGGTTTGAAGCCTTTCTTCATGAGGAGTTCCTTCAAGGTATCATACCAAGCCCGTGGGGCCTGCTTGAGGCCATAGAGGGCCTTGTTGAGTCTAAAGACTTTGTCAGGATTCTTTGGATCTTCAAAACCTGGGGGTTGAGCAACATATACTTCTTCCTCAAGCTTACCATTGAGGAATGCACTTTTCACATCCATTTGATATAAAGTGATATCATGATGGTTAGCATAAGCAAGTAATATGCGAATAGCCTCAAGTCTAGCAACAGGTGCAAAAGTTTCATCGAAATCAATTCCTTCAACCTGTGTGTAGCCTTGAGCTACAAGCCGTGCCTTATTCCTCACCACAAGGCCATTTTCATCTTGCTTGTTGCGGTAGATCCACTTTGTACCGATGATATTGTGCTTGCGAGGATCTGGACGTTTGACTAGTTCCCAGACATTGTTGAGCTCGAACTGATGTAATTCTTCTTGCATGGCCTGAATCCACTCAGGCTCCAGAAATGCTTCATCTACCTTAGTGGGCTCTGTAATAGAGACAAAAGCATACTGCCCACAAAAGTTAGAGAAATGTGAAGCTTTTGAGCATGTGAGAGGACCTGGCGCTTTGATGTCATTGATGATATTTTCAACTTGCACTTCTTTTGCAATGCGAGGATGAGCTGGTTGTCATTGAAGAGTTTGATCAGCGTTTTCTTTAGCACCATTTTCTTCAGCATTTTCTTCAGGTGCATTAGCTCGACGTTCTTCATGTTCTGGAATGAATTCTTCAGCAGATTCTTCAGTAGGAATGACATCCTCAGTAGCCTTGAACTTGATAGTTTCCTCAGGTGTTGGTTCATCTATCACAATAGGTAGGTGCTCTCTTTGCGAGCCATTAGTTTCATCGAGCCGCACATCTACAGTTTCAACAACTTTGTGAAGAACATTGTTGAAGACTCTATAGGTGTGCAAGTCCTTTCCGTAACCAAGCATAAAACCTTCATGTGCTTTTGGTGCAAATTTTGAGTTGTGATGAGGATCTCTAATCCAACATTTAGCACCGAAGACTTTGAAATAACTTACATTGGGTTTCTTATCAGTGAGGAGTTCATAGGCAGTCTTTTGAAGAATTTGTGAAGATATACTCTGTTGATGATGTGGCACGCAGTATCAATTGCCTCAGTCCAAAAACGACGAGGCGTTTTGTATTCATCAAGCATAGTGCGAGCCATCTCAGCAAGAGTCCTGTTCTTGCGCTCCACGACGCCATTCTGCTGAGGAGTGTAGGGAGCAGATAACTCATGAGTGCCATTGTCACTTCTGATGTGCTTGATCTTCACACCAAAGTTGGTTGAAGCCCTCGAGGAAAATTGTTTGAAGACTTCCTGCACTTCATGTTTGTAAGTAACAAGGTGTACCCATGTATAGCGAGAATAATCATCAACAATAACAAAGCCATATTGAGATGCTTCATTTGAAATAGTAGAATAATGATTAGGACCAAAGAGATCCATGTGAAGCAATTCAAACGGGCGAGTGGTGGTCGTGATAGTCTTTGCTGGATGCTTGGCCTTCGTCATCTTCCCAGCTTCACAGGCTCCGCATAGGTGATCCTTGAGGAATTTGACATTCTCGATGCCAATGACATGCTTCTTCTTCGCAAGCGTGTGCAAATTCCTCATGCCTGCATGACCAAGTCGTCGATGCCAGAGCCAGCCTTCTGAAGCTTTTGCAAGTAAGCACAAGGCTGGTTGTGGTCCTGTAGAGAAATCAACAATATACAGACCTCCTCTCCTAAAGCCTTCGAAGAGTTTGGAATTGTCAGCTTCCATAACCACAACACAACGGTACTTGCCAAAGACAACAACCATATCAAGATCACAAAGCATTGAGACACACATAAGGTTGTATCCTAGGGACTCAACAAGCATGACTTTGTCCATGTGTCAATCCTTTGTAATCGCAACCTTACCTAGACCCAATACCTGACTTTTGCCTTTGTCAGCAAAAATGATATGCTTCAGATGCGACGGAGATAATGGAGCATCCATCAATAGATTCTTGTCACCAGTCATGTGGTTTGTACATCCACTATCAAGGACCCACTCAGTGGCTTTGGGTTGATCATCCTGCAGATGAATTAGTGCAGCTTACAAACTCATATACTTCATCAGTGAAGAATATGACATCAATTCATCAGATCAATTTCATCAAGTAAAAGAACTGATAAAGCAATGTGAGGACGTGAGAAATGAAAGTTCATTTCTTCATGATTAGCCTGCGTCCTATCAGGCATGCTCAGGTCTCCAGCAAATTCTTCAGACGATTACGTGCGTCTGGAGACCTGACCCTGCAGAAGAGATTAGTTCTTTTTCTTCACCACCCACATCTGAAGGGGTGGCAAAGAGTTCATCATTCTGCGAGCTCCATATGAAAAGGATGGCATAGAAGCCAGTCCATTTCGTCTCACATAAGAGGGGTTAGAGTAAGCATAAGAGTATGCAGAGAAATTCTTCGAGGACTTATGGACATAATGATTTGAAGAATAATGCACATATCCATAATCCTTAGATCTTCCCTGCGAAACAGACGGGTTAGCACGATGATGTTCATATGAGGACTCTGCTCCATATGAAGAATTTGATCTGGGGTTCCTATTCTTCACAGGTGGCGTCATGATGACATTCACCTGAAGATTTTCAAGGCATCTTTTGGGAACCCAGATTTTCTTCATAAGGGAGCCGTTCCTGCAGTTAGTGCCAACATATCTAGCAAATACTTCACCATTCTGATTTTTGAATAGCTTATAGTTGGAGTCAATTGACTCATCATCAGAATGAGGAGATTCACATGCAAATCCAGATAAGTTAGATGGATCAACTGGAGGTCCCTTTGCAGCAACCCATGTAGTTTTGGGGTACTACTCAGGCTTCCAATATGTACCATCAGCATTGAGTTTCCTCTCAAAGGCGATACCCTCTTTCCTGGGGTTCCTGTTGAGGATCTGCTTTTAAGCACATCACAAAGAGCCTGATGCCCTTTGAGGCTTTTGTACATGCATGTCGTGTACAATTCCTTCAGCCCTGCATCGTCAGTGATACTAGCAATGTCCTCAGATGAGGAATTAGTGATAGCAGAGGCATGTGAAGAATTTGAAACATCAGCAGCATTTGAACATTCAGGTGAAGAATTAGCAGATTCACGTTCAATGCACTTCAAGCATGGAGGAACAAATTCTTCCTGAGAAGCGTTGATTTGTTGAGCAAGTAATGAATCGCGCTCCTTCTGAAGATCTTCATAACTCACTCTTAGCTTTTCAAGATCTTGCTTTCTTTGAAGAAATTCATAATAAAGCTTCTCATGATCGGACAAGAGAGTGTTATGTTGATCTTGAAGGGTGTCATACTTAGTATGAAGTCTCTGAAGACTTTCAGCCAAAGCTTTTGACCGATCCATTTCCTCACCCAACATATCATCGCTCTTGTTTAGCATATAGTGAGCTTTTTCTAAAGCTCTTTGTTGTTTAGTAGCAAGGGAAGCAAGTTTGACATAGCCAGGTCCAAATTCATCACCAGATTCATCATCACTGGACTCGGATAGGTAGCATTCAGTTACCTCAGCATCTTTTGCCATAAGCCATGATGCAGAAGATGATGATTCTGGTTCGAATGTCATCGTTTTGAGATATTCCTTGAAGTCCTCAAACCAAGGATCATGACAGGTTTGATGACCTTCATAGACCTCAGAGAGACGGTCCCAGATGAGCTTCGCATGATCGAGATGCATGATATTCCTGAACTGATTTTGTGACAGACTGGAGCAGATGACATCCTTCGCCATGAGGTTGAGAAGAGTATACTTGCGAATGTCATCAGCATCCGCCATCTTGCACAGATCAGTCAGGCCAAACTCAGTGACGGTCCACAACTTGCTGTTCATCGCCATGAGGCATTTCTTCATCATGGCCTTCCACTTGGGATACTCGTGACCGTCAAAGATGGGGCATGTCACCTTCGTCATACATGCGGTCGACATAACTAAAACTCCAGGCGGTTAAACCAAAATCACACAGAACAAGGGAGTACCTTGCTCTGATACCAATTGAAAGTGTGTTATATCGACTAGAGGGGGGTGAATAGGCGATTTTTATGAAATTCTTCACTGAGGAATTTGCCAGTGAGGAAATTCCTTAGCAAAGAACTACTAGCAGCGGAATAAGTACTCAAAAGTAAACATAATAGAATACAAGCATAGTCATCATGATAAAATGAAGACAGGCACAAAGTTCAGGAAGTGTAATCACAGGATAACACAGGATGAAGACAAACAGACTGAAGAAATTAAACTGAGGAAATTGAGAAAGTCTTCAGTCAAAGTCTTCAAACACAGATATGAACAAGCACACAACATAGTTATGAGGAAATGAAAGAGTTGAGGAAATAGAACCAGTAAGCTTGGTGAAGACAATGATTTGGTAGACCAGTTCCAACTGCTGTCTCAGTTGTACGTCTGGTTGGAGCGGCTGAGTATTTAAACTCGAGGACACACAGTCCCGGACACCCAGTCAAGGACACTTAGTCCAAGACACCCAGTCCTCACCGTATTCTCCTTGAACTAAGGTCACACAGACCTCGTCCAATCACTCGTGGTAAGTCTTCAGGCGACTTCCAAACCTTCACAAACTTGGTCACTCGGCGATCCACAATTCCTCTTGGATGCTCTAGACCATGACGCCTAACCGTCTGGAAGAAGCACAGTCTTCAAAGGTAACAAGCGTCGGATCCACTCAGGATCAATCTCTTCAGTGACGCTCAATCACTTGGGGTTTGTAGGTGTTTGGGTTTTGGGTTTTTGGTTTTTCCTCACTTGATGATTTTCGCTCAAAGTCCTCAGAGGATGGGTTGCTCTCAAATGACAAGTGTCAGTTTCTCTTGGAGCAGCCAACCAGCTAGTGGTTGTAGGGGCGGCTATTTATAGCCTAGGGAGCAGCCCGACATGATAAGACATAAATGCCCTTCAATGATATGACTGTTAGGTGGATAGATATTTTGGGACAGCTGGCGCATAGCACAGCAACGGTCGGAATTTTGAGTAGCAAAATCCTCAGGGCTATCATGTTCCTCACGGTGTAGGCAATCCGCACTGGCGAATTCCTAACTCCTCAGTCAGGACAAATTCCTCAGAGACCAGAAGAACTTCGTCTCTGTCACTGAAGAAATTGACTGAACTGTATAAGATTTCCAATGGCTTCACTCGAAGTGATTGGTAGGTGTAGGATTTTGAGTTGAGCATCACATGGAAAATTTTCCTTAGTATTTCCTCGACCACCTTTAACAATACGGGTATTTCCTATGACTCAAGAAAGAGAAAAACAAAACTATGAAAACGAAAGTCTTCAAGCTTCATATTCCTCGCATGAATATCAAGTCTTCACGGACACACCAATTTCTTCACCTTCAAAGTCTTCATGAAAGTCTTCAGAAATACCAAAATCTTTAGTCGAAGATATTCATTTTTAGGGGTCGACTTTTCCTGTAAATATCAAACTCCTCATAGACTTATAGACCTGTGTACACTCACAAACGCATTAGTCCCTTAACCTATAAGTATTCAATACACCAAAATCACTAAGAGGCACTAGATGCACTTACAATCCCCTATCGTTGGTTGTATCGGATGGTTGCTTTGTAATACAAAGCGGGGGGAACCCTTTTTTTCAAAATGATACTGCAAATTTAAATGAAATTCATGCTGCAAATTTCAAAGCAACACGACTGGAGTTCACCATACATACATACCATAAAAACATAGATCAAACAAATTTTAAACCTAGGGATGGTCAGCTCATGTCTCGACACCGAGGTAGAACGCCTCCGCCAACCTCCCGCAAGTGTGGACCTACTTGTGGTCTTCCTTGGCGACGACAAGCCTTCCAGCGGCGCCTCCTTCTCCGGCCGCCACTGCATGCGGGGCATCGAGGAGCTTCTCATCTGCTTCCCGGCAAGTCTTGGTGTGCGGTAAAAGTGCCTCGCCGAGTTCTTTGAAGCGGGCTCACGCGTCCTAGCCACGCTCGCGCACTTGCTTCAAACGCCATGGCTCATCGTCGTCTCAACTGGAGAGATGTCGGCCTCAGCATCGTGCCGGGCGAGCTTGCGAGGCAGCGACCCGCCATGCCCCTCACGCCCGTGAGGTCCTTCGGCCATGGATCTGCGAGTAACGAAAACAAACATGCAGAATCGCTCGTCGGAGAATGGAAGGTGGATGGCGAAGGGGGTGGATTGGAGTGGAGGGGGCAGAAAATATGCAGGATGGGAACCCTAAATCGCCCCGAGTCCGTATATATAGTGGTGGAGGGGGGAATTTGCGGGTTGTTTGTTTATTCTTTACGGGGCGGGTGTTTTTTACCCGAACTGTTCGGGCCTGAAAAGGACGAAACTTGTATAACCGCTGGAAGTATGAGGGCCAGAGGATTTAGTGAATATGCTAGAGTTGTCTAACTACCGATGCTGACCACAAACGTACAACAACGCATGCGTGTGGGAGGCAAAGCCGTCCTCGCCGAACATAACGAGATTTGCGAGACCACGTCGACAACGAGGGGTAGGTAGATCTGAAGCTTTGCTAGGTGCAGATCCTTTGGTTGCGGCCTTCACTTAGATTCATGACCGGCCTGCTGCCAACGAAGAGAGGACCTTCTAGGCGGAGGGGAGCTCTTGGGGAAGAGAAGAAAGATCATCGGACTGTTATCGTCACCGTAGCTGGAAGGGCGGAGCGTTCGGTGGAGGAGGGGGGTTGCGCCGCTCTAGGTCACCGGACAGAGAACCTAAGGCGGAGGTTGTAGGCTTTCACACAACACCGTCGCATCTCGGTTCAAGAACCAGCGAGACGAGGCTTTCCTCCTCGACCAGTGGAGGCATGGAAATCTCAGCCGGGGAAGAGCCGCGGAAAGGGTTGGGATCCCTCGAAAATTACCAATGGTGCACGGGCACCTTTGTTCCTGGTTCAAAAAAGCAATTTTCTACAACGCAAAATTTTCTTTTGCAAACACATACACACATGTATATTATGTATCCGCAAAATTTCATACTCCTTCGTTCCCAAAATATAAAGCGCGTTTGACTATTTTCGGTCTTAATCACACAACTTTGACTATAATTTTTGCTTATTGCATGTCTACAAAATTAGTATAAAACATACGAACCAAAATTATTTTACAAGACAAAATATGTCGATACCATTTATACATGTTCAACCAATGCACTTTTGTATATATTAATGGTCAAAATGATGCATCAAAGAACGTGAAAAGTTAACCAAGATTTATATTTTGAGGAGGAGGGCGTGTCATTTTACTTTCGCACATAGTGTACAAGAAAAGACAAATATGTATTTTTAAATGGGCTTCTTTTTTTGTTATTGGGCCAGAATTTTGTTCTGTTGTACATCTTGCAAAGTACATACAGGTTTTCACATATTTTTTTAAAACTTCTAAATATGATTTTTGATTTTTCTTCTTCAAATAAACAGACTTCAAAGTGCCCGAGCACCAGAACTACCTCCTCTTCATTGGGAACCAAATGCAGCGACAGGCTCCCCTGGCTTGATTCGGCTCGGGGTTTCCCTCACCCAGGGAAAGAAAGAAGGGAATCCTCTTGATGAACCCTCTTCGTGAGACTAGCCTTGCTTGCACGCGGATCGTCTTCTCGAAATAACTTACTACCCCATCACCTTTTTTCAATACACTAGGTAATCGCCCGTGCGTTGCAACGGAACATGTATATTCCGGTGATTCCACATTAATCATGTTAATATGCCTTTAAAATTCTCATGCACATCCGACGGCAATTGCACTACATATCAATTAAAAATATTGCTCTTTCAAATTTCAAGCTAACAATAATGTGTATAAATAATATTTTAGTGTGACAAAATCAAAGATGATTAGCTTGCTTTCTAAGTTTCTCACTTTGCTGTGACGTGTTTGCTTGTCGCCGTCTCTTTCGACCTGTTCAGGAATAACTTTTTTATTATAGCGTACTTTACATGGCCATAAATGCATGCATATTCAGAGTTCCAATCATGGACACCAATTCTTTTCAGCCGCTGAACCACATCAGCCTCGCTTTCTCTGATGATAACACCTTCTGTAACCAAATCAGCATATTTCGGCTGATTATACAATAATGATCCCTTTGAAACGTGGTGCACACATAATAAGTCCAAAACATGTGGGATATTCCTTGAGTAAAGTACCAATCCTAGTGTTGAGACCGATCTGTAGTTGGACCCAAGAGGTAAAGATTTTCTTCTGCAAATGTCTGGAATATATAAAGTTACACGGTTTACTTATATGCTTACTCCAAATATCTTTTGTACTTGTTGATCATCACATGCAAAACACACTAAACTAACATCGATTCAGCCACAGCCTTTTGCCCATGCATGGTCAGAACTCACAACTGAATGGTGAAGCATGTGCTTGGAATCCTAACATTGACATACAAATAATTAACTTTGGTAAAAGCTTAGCCTTGAAACTTCAAAAGCTTAATAAAAATGACAAGACCTTCAATCACCAAACCACCAGATGCCCAGTTCTCAAAACGCTGCTAGTTTCTAGGTTTACCTGCTGGAGTGAAACTACGGTTCTTTTCTCTGATGGTAGTTTTGAAGTCTTGACAAAAAGTAAACCGTGTAACTTTATCGTTTGTAACTATGTTGGGTCGTTTGTAACTTTATCATTGACATCTATCAGGTCGCACTACATCTAGCCCACTCAACCCCAACACTACCAACTACTAAAATTCAAAAGTTCTAATCTGAACTACGGGAGGGGCTCTCCGCGGCGACTCCAACGCCGAACACGCTGGGAGTTAATGGTCCACGACCCCAAGGAGAACACACTGGTAATGAGGTAACTATTGGAGGTAGCGGGAGTATCCAAAAAATCTTCAAAGCTTAATCATCAAAGAAGTAGAAGAAGAAACATAAAAGATGAGATTCTCAACCTGGAAACGAAGGCATCGCTCTAGTCCGACGTTACCTACTCCCTTTGCCGATATTGCCCTCATGCCCTGGCCGCCACCTGATCTACCATGATGCCACACAAGAGATAAAACGAGATAGGGGAGGATAGGGTTTGGTCGGTGGACTCTTTTGCGTTGCGGGTGAGACGGGAGAGAGCTAGAGGGAAGGATCAGGGGACGTAAAGGAAACATAAGCAAATTTGGTAAGAGGCCGCAGAGGGAATGCATCCCTATTTTTTCGGGGAGAATTTATTGATCAATGACCTTGCGAGGTGGGAGAAAAACCGGACGATTTCCAGGCGATGTGGGGGAGTGGTGGACGAAAACTTTTGACGTAAGAGGGGATACGGAACCTTACATCTCTTTTAGGTAGTAGAGAATACAAAAATAACCATTAATAACGCATGAAAAATGTTGATTACTTTCGTCGTAGACCATATGAAAATAGACAACAAAGGGAGCAAACCTGGCTTCCTATAGCGGATGGCCCACCTGTCAGCTTAGAGCGGGGTACCCCACCTCTGCCCTGTGCACACCTCTCGCGGGCGTATTGGTTGGTGGTACCCCATATTATTTGACCCTTCGTGTTAAGAATTCACAACTCGGCCATTCTCTCCGTCCCCCATCTTCTTTCTTTCTTGCGCAAAAGGAAAGGAGAGGAGAATTTGGAATCTCCATACCATTTTTCTTCCTAACAGAAAATCGAGGCGAGGAGGAGTCCGCGTCCGCGAGATGGCGATGGCGAGCTTGGCGAGGAGGCGCGCGGCGGAGGCGGTGCTGCTGCGGCGGCCCCACGCGGCGGCGTGGGCGTCCGCGTGCCGGGGGTACGCCGCGTCGGGGGAGGAGAGTGACGTCGTCGTGATCGGCGGCGGGCCCGGCGGGTACGTGGCGGCCATCAAGGCGGCGCAGCTCGGCCTTAAGACCACCTGCATCGAGAAGAGGGGCGCGCTCGGGGGGACCTGCCTCAACGTCGGCTGCATCCCGTCCAAGGTATCCATCTATCGCCGCCGCCGCCACCTCCTCCCATCTCCCCCTTCCCTTCTCGATATGCGATCCGGATGGATGCGTTCGTGCTGCTGTGGATAGCCCGGAGATCGTAGATCCGTACGCATCGTACCACGATTTTGGCGCTAGGGTTTGCGGGGCGCAGGCCTATAGGCTGTAATAAGTTGTCGATCTGGTACAACTAGAAGGGTACGGAAGTTTACCCTTAACCATTTAATTTGGGCGTCGAGTTGTTGACTTTGTTCTAGATTGTTTATTTTTTGTGTGATTACTGATTACGCTGTGCAGTTTCCCAGTTTCCATGGCGAGAAATGTAGCTAGGGGTTTGCCTTGGGGCTGATGAGATACGAGGCCATTGCCAGTACTCATCAGCGGGTGAATTGCAGAATTGAACGTCTGATTTAGTTCTGTACCTGCTGTTGCTTGTGTGGTTTATGGAAAGGTTGTGCTGTATATCTTGTTTAGATATCAGTTTGTTTAGCTTTGTCAAGGGCTTCAGGACGATGCACACTTGGGGTATATATGTGTTAGAAGTAGGGGACAGCTCTAGTTGGCGTACCAATTTTTTGAGCTTTTAGACCAACGGGTGTGCGTTTTTGTTGTTTGTTGATTTCTCATATGCCAACGTGGTACAACTTTAAGCATTTGTTTGTTTACTCTGATGAGAATAACACGGTGTGTGAATATCAGATAGAACTCAACTAGACCATTGGTTGTTTTGTATAAATAATATTTCTCTATGTAATGAGTTTGTTTATGTAGTTATTTTATAGCTTGTTATATGCTTGTTCTGCTAGTCTGCATAAGTATAGTTTTTCCAGCTTCTTCATTAGCTAATGCGCCATACCATTTGTAGAGCATTGTATGGTTGATGGTTATCAATGTGGGCTTGCCGATAGCGCTGTTGGTTTACGCACTTGCCTCTAGGGTCTGCACCTCCATATTACTGGTTGAAAGCAGGTCTGGCAGGGCATATAGGGTGGCTTCAACTGACCTGATCAAAGAAAATAGCTGCAGCGTTTTCTGATGCTCAAATAAATTTAGAAGCCAGGAAAGATAATGGTTACAGTTTTTTTTTTCTGAAGTTAAAGTAAATTGAACCTTGGGGGTGGATCATGGACCTCAAAAGTTGATCTCTAATGTTGCCATATTCATCCAATGCAATACCACTTGTTTATACTTTTCTCTATTCACAGGCTAAAAAAATATTAACTGAGTTAGTAATTTCCTTGAAGAGAGGCTAGTTTTCAAGTTCAAGCAATTTGGTATTTTTGAGAGCTCGAGCTTTCTGGCTTAGTTTCTGCCTTCTATTCTTCTATGGAGAAGTTTCCGTCTTCTGTACTTTTTTTTTAATATAGAAGGGGTGCCCCCTGGCTCCACTTTATTAAAATGAATCTGTAGTTATTACTTGCTCTAGCTTCTCAATGATGTTAGACAGACAATCTTTGCTCAAATAGAGCCTTCAGATCTTGTCCTGACTCTTGATAGTGCTCATATTCAATTAAGGATCACCTGCAAGTTTATGTGCATTGAAACACCAATACTGATTTGTAGTTATTTTTAGTTGCCCAGCTCAGCGAGTCTTTTTGCTAATTCTAGCTTGGTCATCTTCTTGGGTGTGGTTTCCAGATTATCTTTATTATGTATTGTCACCTGTTTATGTGAAACTTATCTGTAAACCTTGGCGAAGCCAGATAAATACACTGGGAGGTGGTTCCTCAAGCTGCTGCAAAATCTGTTGTGTTTCTGTTTTTTTTTGCTTGTTGTAACTTTCGAAGCTAGCTGCTGAAAATCTACAGAACTGCAAATATGTTGTTTGTTCATAGTATTTTGATCTATTTGTGTTCCTTCTTGAACATTCCAGGCTCTTCTGCACTCGTCGCATATGTACCATGAGGCAAAGTCTTCTTTTGCACACCATGGCGTCAAGTTCTCCAATCTGGAGGTAGATCTGCCTGCAATGATGGCTCAGAAAGACAAGGCTGTTTCTGGGCTTACAAAGGGCATTGAAGGCCTGTTCAAGAAGAACAAGGTTGAGTATGTTAAAGGGTTTGGGAAGCTTGTCTCTCCGTCAGAGGTATCTGTGGATTTAGTTGATGGTGGTAGCACTATCGTCAAAGGGAAGAATATAATTGTCGCCACTGGCTCAGATGTGAAATCGCTCCCTGGAGTTACAATTGATGAGAAGAAGATTGTGTCATCTACTGGGGCTCTTGCACTTACAGAAATACCAAAGAAGCTGGTGGTCATTGGAGCTGGATACATAGGTCTAGAGATGGGTTCTGTCTGGAACAGGCTAGGGTCTGAAGTGACTGTGGTTGAATTTGCCCCTGATATTGTCCCATCAATGGATGGAGAGATAAGGAAGCAGTTTCAGCGTATGCTAGAGAAGCAAAAGTTTAAGTTCATGCTCAAGACAAAGGTAGTTGGGGTCGATACCTCTGGAAGTGGTGTCAAGTTAACTGTGGAGCCTGCAGCTGGTGGAGAGCAGACTGTCATTGAGGCTGATGTTGTCCTTGTATCTGCTGGCAGAGTCCCATACACTGCTGGTATTGGGTTGGACGCCATTGGTGTTGAGACAGACAAGGGCGGAAGGGTCCTTGTCGACAATCGCTTTATGACAAATGTTAAGGGCGTATACGCGATTGGAGATGCGATACCTGGACCGATGCTTGCACACAAGGCTGAGGAGGATGGTGTTGCATGTGTTGAATTTATCGCGGGGAAGGAGGGCCATGTTGACTATGACACTGTACCTGGCGTGGTGTACACGCACCCAGAGGTGGCCTCCGTTGGCAAGACGGAGGAACAGGTCAAGGCATCTGGTGTAGCCTACCAGGTTGGGAAGTTCCCCCTGCTGGCAAACAGTCGGGCGAAGGCAATTGATGATGCCGAAGGGATGGTGAAGGTGATATCTGAGAAGGAAACTGACAGAATCCTCGGCGTACACATAATGTCTCCTGGCGCGGGCGAGATCATCCACGAGGCTGTGCTTGCACTTCAGTATGGAGCATCCAGCGAGGACATTGCCCGTACGTGCCACGCGCATCCGACAGTGAGTGAGGCCCTGAAGGAGGCGTGCATGAACACCTACGACAAGGCGATCCACATGTGATTTCTGATATGAGTTCAGCTGCCAGCTCGAAACAATTGGCAAGTTTTTGAAATAATTTTGAATCGATGCGTTCTAGAAACATCAATTTTTCTTTTTTGTTGTGAGCTTGTTTCGTATGCGGAACTGTGAATTGCGACCTTCGCTGCAGATTGTAGTTACATGATGTTAAATTCCCTTTCCTTGCTGTGGCCGCATGTTTCCATACTCCTAACTAATGTGCGAAACTGGTGTCGATGTTATTAGAGCTTCTGTTTGAGTTGATACCTGGGAGAGGAAATATTATGTTGCCATTTCAGTGCATTTTTCCGCACCTTAAACTTTAGTGTCTTTGCAACTATGTGGCGCTATCTTACAGGCCATATTGCACGCGATCTTCCTTACGCTCTTGTCTGCAGTTCAGACTTTGTGATGTAGTAACTGTTGAAAACAGGATGCTGTTTTTTTTTGATCTTGAAAACAGGATGCTGTTGGAAGACAGGGATGCGAATGTTTCCGACTTCTGATATGTGTTTCGTTGCTGCAAAACTACCGGAGTGTTGAGGTAGCAGTGACGGACCTATTCGATTGTATCCGGGCCTCTCCTACGAGCAACTTCAATGGGGCGATTCATTTCGTCCGCCGCCGTCTGTTTGAGTTGACGCGGACAGAAAAGTCAGCCCAATGCGTTGACCCAAACGAACGCGCTTCCGTTTGGACGCCTAGTGACCCATTCTCGGCTTATTTTTGAGTCGGATTTACGTCGGCGCAGACACATGCCAGACGAGCGCACGCTCGTCCTTTTTCCTTCCTGGGCTCGCTGGTCGGTGGCACATTGGCCTCCTTCCTCACCCCCAGCCAATAACAACCCTTGCCCGCCTCCTTCGTCGCCGATGCCACCGTCCATTTTTGCTGGTGACTCTGCCAGCTGTCGCCGCCTACACATCCGCCCAGCAACGCCGCTCATTTCCCCCGTCGCCCGCCACCGCAGTCTTGCCGCCGGGGAGCAAATTGTTTCCCACCGCCGCTCCCCCCTACCGCACAGCTGCCCGCGACAAAGAGGCCGCCTCGCCGCCCCGGCCAGATCCTCACCGGCTCGCTCATCGAACGCCGGCCCACTCGTCGGACGCCGGCAGGGCAGCTAGCTGGTCCGTGTGCGCCGCGACTCCCCTCGCCGTCCGTCTTCTTCGTCGACGCCCGCAAGCTGTTCGACAGTTTGCCAAGGTACGAAAATGGACTCCGCTGACGAGTTCTTTTTCCACAATTTCCTTCGCGACTTCGACGATTCGTCGTCCGACGAGGAGGAGGAGATATTGGCTGCCGTGTTGGTCCATCACCACCTCAACAGCCAGCGGCCATTGTTCCGTGGCTCCATCCCGGGCCACCTTCCGGCGTTGAATCGCAACCGAGAGAGCGGGCATTTCCTTCTTTGGAAGGACTACTTTGATACAACAAACCCGTTGTTCAAACATCAAAAATTCCACCGCCATTTCCGTATGAAGAGGCATCTTTTCAACCGTATTAGAGAGGGGATGGTCGGCTATGATGACTATTTCAAGTGCAAAGAGGATGCCGTCGGCAAGATCGGTTTCTCCTCTTATCAGAAATGCACTGCCGCCATCCGAATGCTTGCATACGGAGTGCCCGGTGATCTCATTGATGAGTACGTCTGTATGAGTGAGTCTACATGCCTAGAGTCCCTGTATAAGTTCTACAAGGCTGTTATTGCTGTGTTTGGCCCTGAGTACTTGAGAGAGCTGACAGCTGAAGATACAACCCGTTTGTTGGCGATGAATGCCAGAAGGGGCTTCCCAGGGATGCTTGGCAGCATAGACTGCATGCACTGGGAGTGGAAAAACTGTCATTCTGCTTGGCAAGGGCAGTATAAGGGACATGTTAGGGCTTGCACTGTCATATTAGAGGCCGTGGCGTCTCAAGATCTCTGGATCTGGCACTCTTTCCTTGTCATGGTTGGATCACACAATGATATCAACGTGCTTCAGCGCTCGCCGGTGTTTTCTAGGCTTGCCGAAGGCAACAGCCCACCGGTGAACTTTACTGTCAACGGCCACAACTACGACAAATGATACTACCTGGGTGACGGTATTTATCCTCGGTTGACCATTATTGTCAAGACAATACCCAACCCTGTCGGAGAGAAGAGGAAAAGATTTGCCCAAGAGCAAGAGAGTGCTAGGAAGGATGTCGAGCGTGCCTTTGCTGTTTTGCAATCTCGATGGGGCATCGTTCGGTATCCTGCTAATACCTGGAGCACGCAGAAACTGTGGGAGGTGATGACTGCTTGTGTGATCATGCACAATATGACCATAGAAGACGAGCGCCCGGAACGTCTGTACGATCAAGGGTTTCGGTTTCAGGGTTAGAATGTTGTGCCTAAGTATGGAGTAGCGGCAACATTTGAACAGTTCACCAATTTCATGAAGACATGCGTGATTGGGAAACTCACGTGCAGCTGCAAAATGATTTGGTTGAGCATATATGGGCTCATGTTGGCAACCAATAAATGTATCTTCTTTTATTCGTTTGCAAAACTATGTGAAACATTTTTATTTGTATCCTGCTTATAAAATTATAATATTTTATTCGATAAACTATGTTATCTGACAATATGTTTGAATGCAAATCAATGTAATATTGGAAGGCCATCCGGTCACGCCGGCACATATGGATCGACGCGTTGAGCGCGCTGCCGACCCAAATCTAAAAGAGGACGGACGCCGGGCGGGCGACCGACCTAAACGGACAAAATGCGGACGAAATCGCCGTCCATTTGGGTCGGCCCGTTAGAGTTGCTCAGCGGGCCCACTGTTCCTGGCTCCAGGTCGGGGAGACCAATACTTCCTTCCTGCGCGTTCGGGCGGCGCAGAGAAAGCAACGCACCAGAATCACTTCCCTTCAGGTGGAAGGCGCTGAAATTTCGGATTAGGCAGCCATGGCTGATTCCATCCATGAGTTCTTCACTAGGGCGTTGGGTACCCCTGACCATAGGGCTTTGTCCATAAACCTTGACGCCCTCGACCAGCGCTCGTTCGACCTTTCCGCCCTCGACTTGCCATTCTCTGAGGACGAGATATGGGTCGCGATCAAATCTCTGCCGTCTGGCAAGGCCCCTGGCCCGGATGGGTATTCTTCGTAGTTTCTTTGCTCCTGCTGGGACATCATCAAGCATGACATCTGTGCAGTCTTCCACAAGCTCTACTCCCTCAACGGCTGTGGCTTCCAAAAGCTCAATGAGGCCTTCGTTACTCTGCTCCCTAAGCGGCCCGATGCGGCGTCCATTGCCGACTACCGTCCCATCAGCCTCATTCACCTCATTACCAAGTTGGTGGCGAAGGTCCTATCTCTGCGCCTAGCACCACGACTCTGCGAGATGGTTTCGACAAACCAGAGTGCATTCATTGCTGGGCGATGCATACACGACAATTTTTTGCTTGTCCAGCAAACGGCCCGGCGCCTCCATAACCTCAAGCTTGCTCGCGTGATGCTCAAGCTCGACATCGCGCACGCCTTCGACTCGGTTTCCTGGCCCTTCCTCCTGGACATATTGCGCCACCTCGGGTTCGGACCACGCTGGAGGGAGTGGGTCTCCATCCTTCTTGGCACGGCAAGTACGCGGGTGCTGCTCAACGGCTGTCCTGGGCCGCCTGTCACTCACCGCAAGGGGCTCCGGCAGGGCGATCCGGTTTCTCCCATGTTATTTGTCCTGGTGATCGACGTCCTCGACCGACTCCTTCAGCGTGCCGTCGCTGCCGGCGTCCTCATGCGCCTTACTCCGCGCCACATGGCCTCTAGCATCTCCCTGTATGCCGACGACGTGGTCGTTTTCTGTCACCCCACGGTGCATGAGCTGGCGGTGGTGCGCGAGCTCCTTCGGGTCTATGGCGTCGCCTCTGGTCTGCACACCAATTTTGCCAAGTGTTCGGCCACACCCATTCATTGCTCTACGGATGTTCGCAGCGCGATCGTCGGTGGCCTAGAGTGCCCGATCGTGGATTTCCCAACCAAGTACCTTGGGCTTCCCCTCTCCATCAGGAAGGTTTCTTCCTCTACGTTGCAACCCTTCATCGACAAGCTCGAGCGGAAACTTTCGCCGTGGTGGGGATCCATGCTTTCGAGGGGCGAGAGGCTTGCCCTGGCCCGGCATGTTCTGGGCGCCATGCCACTTCATATTCTCATGGCGATGGCTATTACCCCTCCCATCCTGAAGCAGCTCAATCGCCTGGTACGCTCCTTTCTCTGGCGTGGGCGAAAAGAGGCCAATGGTGGCCATTGCCTTGTAAATTGGGCTACTGTTTGCCGCCCGATCTCTCTTGGCGGCCTGGGCATCCCGGACTTTCAGCGGGCCGACATCGCCTTGCGGTCCAGATGGTTGTGGCTCCAATACACCGACCTCTCACGTCCATGGCATCACCTGCATATGCCCAGCAGCCCCGAGGTTCAGGCTATTTTCAGGGCCTGCACGTCCTGGACCCTTGGTGACGGCCATTCTTGCAAGTTTTGGGTGGATCACTGGCTCGACGGCAACTCTATTCAGGAGACTGCACCGTTGATTTTCCAGAAGGTACCGAGGCACTGCCGCAAACTCACCTCCGTTCGTGACGCCTTGCTTGAGCGTTCCTGGGCGCGCCAAATTTCGGGATCTCTTGGGCCAGCGGCTCTGCTGCAGTACGTTCAGCTATGGCGTCGCCTACGACATATTGCGCTCTCTGAGATGCCCGACCTCATCAGATGGAGATGGACCTTGACAGGGATTTACTCGGCGAGTTCCTGCTATCAAGCCCTATTCCATGGATCCATCGAAGCTCCCCACTGGCAGCTCACGTGAAGGCCATGGGCGCCTCTACGGGTGAAGATCTTCTTCTGGCTCGCTCTTAGGGATCGCTGCTGGACCGCGCAGCGTCTTGCCCGGCATGGCCTGCCACATGATTCGACCTGCCCCTTATGCGACCAGGAGCCCGAGACGATGCCTCACTTGCTCTCCGGCTGCCCCTTCTCCCGATAGGTTTGGCACGATATCTTGAGCTGGTGTAGGCTTCCAGTCTCCATTCCCTCTGCAAATGTCCCATTCCTCGACTGGCTTGCTGCGTCCACGGCAAACTCCCCGCTCTATATGCGTCGGGGCCTCACTTCGCTAGTCCTGCTCACTGCCTGGTGGATTTGGAAGAAGCGCAACTCCTATGTCTTCGACAACAAAAGGGCATCCGTCCCACACCTCACGATGACAATCAAGGACGAGGCTCGCGCATGGGCACGAGCAGGTGCCAAAGGAATCTGCACCATCTTGCCACAGACGTAGTGTCTAGGACCTGGGGTGCGTACACCCCCCTTCTGTTTGTACGCCCCACCTCCTGACTCATGCCGCGATGCGTGTTCATGCTTGTCAGAGGTGATATTCTGTACCTGCTGTTTGCTACTTCTTCTACCTATCAATGCAATGATACGCAAGCCTTTTGCGTATTCGCGAAAAAAGAGTTGCTCTTAAAACGCAATAATTTGATAGGACACGCAGTACAATAATCCTCACATGGTTCCGGAAAGGGCTGAAGTGCTCCATGTCTAGGCAAGACTCCTAAACAAACCCTTTCTGCGACAAGGTGCACCTGTAGACTGGACCATTCTGTTCATATACTTTGACGAATTCTGTTTTGTTTGGAAGGATACAAGCACTCTGAATTCAGAATGAATATGATTTGGGATGTTTCCTGGTGTGGTTTCTAAATTCTAAATACATGGTCACTTTCCTTGCTGTGGCCGCATGTTTCCATACTCTTACACTTGTGGCACTTATAAGAGTCCTACTCTTAAATAGTGTATAACCTTTAAGCAAACAAAAACGTATACCCATCACAATCTCACTTTCCAAACATGACAGATTGTATCAACCCCATTTTGCATTAGCCCTCTCTTTTGCTTTATCTTTGCGGAGCACAAGCGTTGGACCAGCAATAAGCTCTCACTCATCTTATATGCCTCTTTATATTCTCCAACAATTCACATCTAGATGTACCATAATTATTGCGCATCTAATTCTACTCTTGATTCACCTACTGTTTTTGTGTCAATTTGTGACGCCAATACCACCACAACACTACAAAAAAGACACATCTCTGGCATTATCGCTCGAACGAAAACTTTTCCATCATGGTTATGACACTTCTATGACGATAATTATGACAAAAACACGTATCATCGTAGACGTGATGGGCTCGTACTTGTGTGACAAAAAATTATGAGAAAAAATGGGTTTTTCGTCCTGGGCGGGCCGGAGACGCATCTGCATGACATTCTTTGGGCCGCTCATGACGTAAAAAATCATGATAGAAGTGAGGGTGAGGAAAATTTCGGGGAGTTCCCGGTTACGGTGGTTGGTCGGGGCCGAGCGATGTAGCGTGGTTTGTGTGTTTCTCTCGTACACGCGTATGTGTGAGGCGTTCACTTACTGAACCTAAGCAATCGCACTAGCTAGCTACGTACTGAACACGAGCGATTGGTCGCACTATGTACTGAAGCCGATCGATCGATCCCTTCACTGCTAATTGAACCCGGGCGATTCCTTCGCTGCTAACTGAACCCAGCCAATCCCTTCGCTGCTAACTGAACACGAGCGATCGGTCGCTGCTGCTGCTTACTGAAGTCGATCCATCGATGCATTGGATCGAGCCCCTGTGCGAGACGTAGCCGGTTGGGTTGCCTCTCGATGAACAGTGCCTGTTGCTGCCGCACGCGCGATATGTAGAACGAGTCGAGACGTGGTGAGTCTAGCTGGTTGGTTGGCTGTGGATGAGCAGTTCTCGGTGAGGGGTCGCTAAGCGGGTGAACCACATCACCTCCGCCAAGTTCAAGCCAAAGACTTGGTGGTTTGGCAAGGAGCCCTACAGCCGCGTCGACTTGACGCCGCATGTATGCTTTGAACTGGCCAAATTTCACTGTTCTCATGTTGCTTTGTCTTGACGTGCAAGCGCTGACGCCGGTTGCAGAGGTTTTCGAGCCAGCTGGTGCACGACGGGCTGAACCCACCATTTTTCCAGCCAAACCGGGAGGCCTCACACGGGGAGGCCGGGCTGGGTAACAAGGTCGAGGAGGAGGGTTGACGAACCCCTTGAGGACACTGGATCGGCGAGCCTAGCCATGTCGACGAGTCTCTAACCTCATGCCCTTTGTGGGGCTGGCCGGACGATGACGTGGATGACACCAACAAAGCGCTTGGTGCAGCATTCCCAATCGTAATGGCTGATGACACCCCCGTCTTGAGGAAGCGGCTCTGCAAGGCGGCAGACGCCGTGCCAGCCGGCAAGCCGACGGCCGCGAGGTGGGCACATGGGAAGCAGACAGTCGAGCCGGGAAACGCTAGGCGGGGGCGCAGCCAGGAGAAGGGGTAGGGCGCGAAGAAGGCGCGCCACGCCATCCTGGCGGCGGCTCTGAGGCGGACGATCCCGACGAGCGCCGAGTAAGAGCCCTTAATCCAATTTCGTCTTGAGCTGATTTTTCTCTGCTTTGCGTGGTTTGTTTTGCTTTGCTTTCCACTCCCCCTAAATCCTTTGCACATCGGCACGACCCCCGTCAAACTCCTAGAAGCGGGCGCGTCGGCCATACCTGAGGACGCCGCTAGCTGCCAAGGGACCCAAGATGGTACGACGAAGAGCGAACGGGACGACACCACCGCGGAGGTGCAGGAGGCCGAGCGAGCCACCGCCGCCGCATAGGAGGAGCGGGAGCGCGCCGCGTGGAAGGACCAGGAGGCGACCGTGAGAGAGGAGGCAAAGGTGTCCATGAATGTGTGGGAGGACGCCGCAGGCCAGAACAGGGCGGAGGGTACCGCGTGGGCAGTTTTGGAGGTGAACTGGCCTCCGCCACCGCCGGAGCACCGCTCGAAGTTCGTGCATGACCTGGCACGCCAGGCGGAGGCCAACGCATGCCCGACTCTGGAAGCAGACGGTCAGAGCGCGGGGGGCTCCCTTTGAAGGAAATATGCCCTAGAGGCAATAATAAAGTTGTTATTTTATATTTCCTTATTCATGATAAAGGTTTATTATTCATGCTAGAATTGTATTGATCGGAAACCTAAATACATGTGTGGATACATAAACAAATACTGTGTCCCTAGTGAGACTCTACTAGACTAGCTCGTTGATCAAAGATGGTTAAGGTTTCCTAACCATAGACATGATATGTCATTTGATAACGGGATCACATCATTAGAAGAATGATGTGATGGACAAGACCCATCTGTTAGCTTAGCATATTGATCGTTCAGTTATTGCTCTTGCTGTCTTGATGTCAAATACATATTCCTTCGACTATGAGATTATGCAACTCCCGGATACCGGAGGAATACCTTGTGTGCTATCAAACGTCACAACGTAACTGGGTGATCAAAAAGATGCTCTACAGGTATCTCCTGAAGAAATATGCCCTACAGGCAATAATAAAGCCATTATTTATATTTCCTTATACCATGATAAATGTTTATTATTCATGCTAGAATTGTATTAACCGTAAATTTGATACATGTGTGGATACATAGACAAAACACAGTGTCCCTATTATGCCTCTACTAGACTAGCTCGTTAATCAAAGATGGTTAAGTTTCCTAACCATAGACATGTGTTGTCATTTGATGAATGGGATCACATCATTAGGAGAATTATGTGATGGACAAGACCCATCCATTAGCTTAGCATAATGATCATTAAGTTTTATAGCTATTGCTTTCTTCATGACTTATACATATTCCTTTGACTATGAGATTATGCAACTCCCGAATGCCGGTGGAATACCTTGTGTGCTATCTAATGTCACAACGTAATTGGGTGATTATAAAGATGCTCTACAGGTATCTCCGAAGGTGTTTTTTGGGTTGGCATAACTCGAGATTAGGATTTATCACTCCAAGTATCGGAGAGGTATCTCTAGGCCCTCTCGGCAATGCACATCATGATAAGCCTTGCAAGCAATGTGACTAATGAGTTAGTTACGAGATGATGCATTACAGAACGAGTAAAGAGACTTGCCGATAACGAGATTGAACTAGGTATGAAGATATCGACGATCAATCTCGGGCAAGTAACATACCGATGGCAAAGGGAATGACGTATGTTATCATTACGATTCGACCGATAAAGGTCTTCGTAGAATATGTAGGAACCAATATGAGCATCCAGGTTCTACTATTGGTTATTGATTGGAGATGTGTCTCGGTCATGTCTACACAATTCTCGAACCCGCAGGGTCCGCACGCTTAACGTTCGATGACAATTTGTATTATGAGTTATGTGTTTTGGTGACCGAAGATTGTTTGCAGTCTCGGATGAGATCACGGACATGATGAGGAGTCTCGAAATGGACAAGAGGTAAAGATTAATATATTGGACGATAGTATTCAGACACCGGAAGTGTTTCGGAATGTATCGGGTACGTATCAGACTATCGGGGGGGGGGGGGTTACCGGAGCCCCCCGGGGGAGGATATGGGCCATATGGGTCATAGGAGGGAGGCAGGCCAGCCCACAAGGGGTGGTGCGTGCCCCCCAAGGGAGGAGTCCGAATTGGACTATGGGAGGCTGCGGCGCCCCCTTTCCTTCTCCTCCCCCTCTCCTTCCCCCTTTCCCCCTCCGATAAAAGAAAGGGGGGGGCAATTGGACTAGGAGCCCAAGTGAGACTCCTCCCACTTGGGGCGCACCTAGGCCGGCCTCCTCCCCTCTCCCTCCTTTATATACGGGGGTGGGGGTGCCTCTAACACACATCAATTGTTCCAAGACGTGTGCGGCACCCCCCTCCACCGTTTACTCCTCCTGTCATATTGTCGTAGTGCTTAGGTGAAGCCCTGCGCGGATCACTTCACCATCACCATCACCATGCCGTCGTGCTAACGAAACTCTCCCTCGACACTTTGCTGGATCAAGAGTTCGATGGACGTCATCGAGCTGAACGTGTGCAGAACTCGTAGGTGCCGTACGTTTGGTGCTTGATCGGTTGAATCGAGAAGACGTTCGACTACATCAACCGCGTTAAGCTTCCGCTTCCGCTTTCGGTCTACGAGGGTACGTGGACACACTCCAGTATCGTTGCTATGCATCTCCTAGATAGATCTTGCGTGATCGTAGGATTTTTTTTGAAATTGCATGCTATGTTCCCCAACAGTGGCATCCGAGTCAGGTCTATGCGTAGATGATATGCACGAGTAGAACACAAAGAGTTGTGGGCGATGATAGTCACACTGCTTACCACAAACGTCTTATTTTGATTCGGCGGTATTGTTGGATGAAGCGGCCCGGACCAACCTTACATGACCATGTTCATGAGACCGGTTCCACCGACAGACATGCAACTTGTTTTGCATAAAGGTGGCTGGCGGGTGTCTGTTTCTCCAACTTTAGTTGAATCAAATTTGACTATGGCCGGTCCTTGTTGAAGGTTAAAACAGCAAACTTGACGAAACATCGTTGTGGTTTTGATGCGTAGGTAAGAATGGTTCTTACTAGAAGTCCGTAGCAGCCATGTAAAACTTGCAACAACAAAGTAGAGGACGTCTAACTTGTTTTTGCAGGGCATGTTGTGATGTGATATGGTCAAGACATGATGTGATATACATTATGGTATGAGATGATCAAGTTTTGTAAAAGTTATCGGCAACTGGCAGGAGCCTTATGGTTGTTGCTTTATTGTGTGAAATGCAATCGCCATGTAATTGCTTTGCTTTATCACTATGCGTTAGCGATAGTTGTAGAAGCAATAGTTGGCAAGACGAAAACGATGCTGCGATGGATATCAAGGTGTCAAGCCGGTGATGATGGATATTATGACGGTGCTATGGAGATGGAGATCAAAGGCACAAGATGACGATGGCCATATCATGTCACATATTTTGATTGCATGTGATGTTTATCTTTTATGCATCTTATTTTACTTGTACGGCGGTAGCATTATAACAATGATCCCTCACTGAAAATTTCAAGGTATAAGTGTTCTCCCTGAGTATGCACCATTGCGACAGTTCGTCGTGCCGAGACACCACATGATGATCGGGTGTGATAAGATCTACATTCACATACCACGGGTGCAAGATAGTTTTGCACGTGCGGAATACTCGGGTTAAACTTGACGAGCCTAGCATGTACAGACATGGCCTCGGAACACTGGAGACCGAAAGGTCGAACGTGAATCATATAGTAGATATGATCAACATAGAGATGTTCACCATTGAAAACTACTCCATCTCACGTGATGATCGGACATAGTTTAGTTGATATGGATCACGTGATCATTTAGATGACTCGAGGGATGTCTATCTAAGTGGGAGTTCTTAAGTAATATGATTAATTGAACTTAATTTATTATGAACTTAGTCCTGATAGGTTTTGCATATCTATGTTGTAGGTCAATGGCCCGTGCTACCGTTCCCTTAAATTTTATTGCGTTCCTAGAGAAAGCTAAGTTGAAAGATGATGGTAGCAACTACACGGACTGGGTCCGTAACTTGAGGATTATTCTCATTGCCGCACAGAAGAATTATGTCCTTGATGCACTAGTAGGTGACAACAAGCCCCCTCCCGCTAATGTAGACACTTTGAATGTCTGGCAGACACGGTCTGATGACTACTATATAGTTCAGTGTGCCATGCTCTACGGCTTAGAATCGGGACTTCAAAGACGTTTTGAACGTCATGGACCATATGAGATGTTCCAGGAGTTGAAGTTAATATTTCAAGGAAATGCCCGAGTTGAGAGATATGAAGTCTCCAACAAGTTCTATAGCTGCAAGATGGAGGACAATAGTTCTGTCAGTGAACACATACTCAGAATGTCTGGGTACCATAACCACTTGACTCAGCTGGGAGTTAATCTTCAGATGATAGTGTTATTGATAGAGTTCTTCAATCATTGCCACCAAGCTACAAAGGATTCGTCATGAACTATAATATGCAAGGGATGGATAAGACAATTCCCGAGCTCTTCGCTATGCTCATGAAGGAAATATGCCCTAGAGGCAATAATAAAGTTGTTATTTATAATTCCCTATATCATGATAAATGTTTATTATTCATGCTAGAATTGTATTAACTAGAAACTTGATACATGTGTGAATACATAGACAAAACACAGTGTCCCTAGTATGCCTCTACTAGACTAGCTCCTTAATCAAAGATGGATAAGTTTCCTAACCATGGACATGTGTTGTCGTTTGATAAACGGGATCACATCTTTAGGATAATGATGTGATGGAAAAGACCCATCCGTTAGCTTAGCATAATGATCATTAAGTTTTATTGCTATTGCTTTCTTTATGACTTATACATATTCCTTTGACTATGATATTATGCAACTCCCAGATACCGGAGGAATACCTTGTGTGCTATCAAATGTCACAACGTAACTGGGTGATTATAAAGATGCTCTACAGGTATCTCCGAAGGTGTTTGTTGTGTTGGCATAGATCGAGATTAGGATTTGTCACTCCCAGTATCGGAGAGGTATCTCTGGGCCCTCTCGGTAATGCACATCATGATAAGCCTTGCAAGAAATGTGACTAATGAGTTATTTACGGGATGATGCATTATGGAACGAGTAAAGAGACTTGCCGGTAATGAGATTGAACTAGGTATGAAGACACCGACGATCGAATCTCGGGCAAGTAACATACCGATGACAAAGGGAATGACGTATGTTGTCATTACGGTACTACCGATAAAGATCTTAGTAGAATATGTAGGAACCAATATGAGCATCCATGTTCTGTTGTTGGTTATTGACCAGAGATGTGTCTTGGTCATGTCTACATAGTTCTCGAACCCGTAGGGTCCGCACGCTTAACGTTTGATGACGATTTGTATTATGAGTTATGTGTTTTGGTGACCGAAGATTGTTTGGAGGCCCGGATGAGATCACATACATGATGAGGAGTCTCGAAATGGTCAGAGGTAAATATTGATATATTGGATGATAGTATTCGGATACCGAAAGTGTTTCAGAATGTATCGGGTACGTATCGGAGTACCGGGGGGGGGGGGGGGGGGGGTTACCGGAACCCCCCGAGGGAAGATATGGCCCATATGGGCCATAGGAGGGAGGCAGGCCAGCCCACAAGGGGTGGCACGCCCCCCTAAGGGAGGAGTCCAAATTGGACTAGGGGAGGGGGCGGCCCCCCTTTCCTTCTCCTTCTCCCTCTCCTTCCCCCTTCCCCCCTCTGATAAAAGGAAGGTGGGACGAATTGGACTAGGATCCTAAGTGGGACTCCTCCCACTTGGGGCGCGCCTAGGCCGGCCTCCTCCCCTCTTCCTCCTTTATATATGGGGGTGGGGGTGCCTCTAACACACATAAATTGTTCCAAGCCGTGTGCAGTGCCCCCTCCACCATTTACTCCTCCGGTCATATTGTCGTAGTGTTTAAGCGAAGCCCTGCGTGGATCACTTCACCATCACCGTCACCATGCCGTCATGCTAACAAAACTCTCCCTCGACACTTTGCTGGATCAAGAGTTTGAGGGACGACATCGAGCTGAACGTGTGCAGAACTCGGAGGTGCCGTACATTTGGTGCTTGATCAGCTGAATCGAGAAGACGTTCGACTACATCAACCGCGTTAAGCTAACGCTTCTGCTTTCGTTCTACGTGGGTACGTGGACACACTCTCCCCTCTCGTTTCTATGCATCTCCTAGATATATCTTGCGTGATCTTAGGATTTTTTTTGAAATTTCATGCTACGTTCCCCTACATCTCCGAAGGTGTTTGTTGAGTTGGCATAGATCGAGATTAGGATTTGTCACTCCGAGTATCGAAGAGGTATCTCTGGGCCCTCTCAGTAATACACATCATAAAGATTGCAAGCAAATGACTAAGTAGTTAGTCACGAGGTGATGTATTATGGAATGAGTAAAGAGACTTGCCGGTGACGAGATTGAATTAGGTATAGAGATACCGACGATCGAATCTCGAGCAAGTAACATACCGATGGACAAAGGAATTACGTATGTTGTCACAACCGTTCGATCGATAAAGATCTTCCTAGAATATGTAGGAGCCAATATGGGCATCCAAGTTCTGCTATTGGTCATTGACCGGAGAGGTGTCTCAGTCATGTCTACATAGTTCTCGAACCAGTAGGGTCCGCACGCTTAACGTTCGTTGACGATATAGTACTATATGAGTTATGTATGTTGGTGACCGAGTGTTGTTCACAGTCCTAGATGAGATCACGGACATGACAAGGAGCTACGGAATGGTCTGGAGGTAAAGATTGATATATAGGATGATAGGGTTCGGCCAAAAAGCCTACGGGGCTTTAGGTCGGTGCAAAAGGAGTTTTGCGGAGACCAGGGGGCCAAACACCGGAGACTCGGGCGTCTGGCCCTAGGCCAGATGCCGAGGCCCATGGCGTCTGGGCCAGACGCCAAGGATTGTGGCGTCTGGTCCTGGGAGTCGGAGAAGGACTCTTCCTTACGAGCAAAACCAACTTTGAGGAGGCTCTTTCTCCAAGTTACGACACCAGGGATCAACATATAAATAGAGGGACAGGGCTAGCACCTCGAACACATCAAGATACACCAAGCCATGTACCAACAACCCCGTCCATCTATTTTTTCATCCTTCATAGTTTCCGTTGTGCTTGGGGAAGCCTTGCGGAGATTGTTCTTCACCAACACTGTCAGCACACTGTCGTGATGCCGGAACTCATCTACTACTTCGCCTCTCTTGCTGGATCGAGAAGGCGAGGATGTCACCAAGCTGAACGTGTGCTGAACACGGAGGTGTCGTGCATTCGGTACTTGATTAGTTGAAGCACGAAGAAGTTCGACTACATCAACTGCGTTGTGAAACGCTTCCACTTACAGTCTACAAGGGTACATAGACATACTCTCCCCCTCGTTGCTATGCATCTCCATGGATAGATCATTGCGTGTGCATAGAAATTTTTTGTTTTCCATGCAACGATTCCCAACAGTGGTATCAGAGCCAGGTCTATGCGTAGATGATATGCACGAGTAGAACACAAAGAGTTGTGGGTGGTGATAGTCATACTACTGACCACCAACGTATTATTTTGATTCAGCGGTATTGTGGGATGAAGTGGCCCGAACCAACCTTATATGTCCACGCACATGAGACCGGTTCGACCGACAGACATGCAACTAGTTTTGCATAAAGGTGGCTGGCGGGTGTCTGTTCCTCCTACTTGAGTTGAATCGAATTTGACTACGGCCGGTCCTTGAAGAAGGTTAAAACAGCAAACTTGATGAATCACCATTGTGGTTTTTGCCGCAGGTAAGAACAGTTCTTGCTAGAAGCCCGTAGCAGCCACGAAAGACTTGCAACAACAAAGTAGAGGACGTCGAACTTGTTTTGGCAGGGCATGTTGTGATGTGATATGGTCAAGACATGACGTGATAAACGTTATTGTATGAGATGATCATGTTTTGTAAGTTATCGGCAACCGGCGGGAGCCTTATGGTTGTCTCTTTATTGTATGAAGTGCAAACACCATGTAATTTATTTACTTTATCACTATGCATTAGCGATAGTTGTAGAAGCAATAGTTGGCGAGACGACCACGGCGCAACGATGAATATCAAGGTGTCGAGCCGGTGACGATGGAGATGCTGACGATGCTTTGGAGATGGGGATCAAAAGCACGCGATGTTGATGGCCATATCATGTCACATATTTTGATTGCATGTGATGTTTATCTTTTATGCATCTTATTTTTCTTAGAATGGCGGTAGCAATATAAGATGATCCCTTCACTATATTTCAAGGTAAAAGTGTTCTCCTTGAGCATGCACCATTGCTACAGTTCTTTGTGTTGAGACAACACGTGATAATCGGGTGTGGTAGACTCTACGTTCACATACAACGGGTGCAAGACAGTTTTGCACATGTGGAATACTTGGGGTTACACTTGACAAGCCTAGCATGTACAGACATGGCCTCAGAACACTGGAGACTGAAAGGTCGAACGTGAATCATATAGTAGATATGATCAACATAGAGATGTTCACCATTGATGACTACCCCATCTCATGTGATGATCGGGCATGGGTTAGTTGATTTGGATCACGTATCACTTATATGACTTGAGGGATGTCTATTTCAGTGGGAGTTCTTAGATAATTTGATTAATTGAATTTAATTTATCATGAACTTAGTCCTGATAGTGTTTGCATATCTATGTTGTAGATCAATGGCCCGTGCTATCATTCCCCTAAATTTTAATGCGTTCCTAGAGAAAGCTAAGTTGAAAGATGATGATAGCAACTACACAGATTGGGTCCGTAACTTGAGGATTATCCTCATTGCTGGACAGAAGAATTAAGTCCTTGATGCACTGCTAGGTGAAAGGCCTGCTGCAGGAGCAGATGCTGATGTTTTCAATGTCTGGCAAGCTTGATCTGATGACTACTCGATAGTTCAGTGTGGCATGCTTTACGACTTAGAACCGGGAATTCAAAGACGTTTTAAATGTCATGAAGCATATGGGATGTTCCAAGAGTTGAAGTTAATATTTCAAGCAAATGCCTGGATTGAGAGATATGAAGTCTCCAATAAGTTCTATAGCTGCAAGATGGAGGGGAACAGTTCTGTCAGTGAACACCAAAATGTCTGGGTATTATAATCACTTGGACTCAGCCGGTAGTTGATCTTCCAGTTGATTGTGTCATTGACAGACTTCTTCAATCACTGCCACCAAGCTACAAAGGCTTCATCATGAACTATAATTTGCAAGGGATGAACAAGACAATTCCCGAGCTCTTCGCAATGCTTAAGGCCGCAGATGTAGAAATCAAGAAGGAGCATCAAGTGTTGATGGTTAACAAGACCACTAGTTTTAAGAAAAAGGGCAAGGGAAAGAAAGGGAACTTCAAGAAGAATGGCAAGCAAGTTTCCACTCCCGGGAAAAAGCCCAAAGCCGAACCCAAGCCTGAAACTGAGTGCTTCTACTGCAAAGGGACTGGTCACTGGAAGCAGAACTGCCCCAAGTATTTGGCGGATAAGAAGGATGGAAAATTGAACAAAGGTATATTTGATATACATGTTATTGATGTGTACCTTACTAATGCTCGTAGTAGCGCCTGGGTATTTGACACTGGTTTAGTTGCTCATATTTGTAACTCGAAATAGGAGCTACGGATTAAACAAAGATTATCTAAGGACGAGGTGACAATACGCGTCGGGAATGGTTCCAAGGTCAATGTGATCGCCGTTGGCACGCTACCTCTACATCTACCTTCGGGATTAGTTTTAGACCTGAATAATTGTTATTTGGTGCCAGCATTGAGCATGAACATTATATCTGGATCTTGATTAGTGCGAGACGGTTATTCATTTAAATCAGAGAATAATGGTTGTTCTATTTATATGAGTAATATCTTTTATGGTCATGCACCCTTGAAGAGTGGTCTATTTCTGTTGAATCTCGATTGTGGTGATACACATATTCATAATATTGATGCCAAATCATGCAAAGTTGATAATGTTAGTACAACATGTTTGTGGCACTGCCGTTTAGGTCATATTGGTGCAAAGCGCATGACGAAACTCCATACAGATGGACTTTTGGAATCACTTGATTATGAATCATTTGATACTTGCAAAACCATGCCTCATGGGCAAGATGACTAAAACTCCGTTCTCCGGAACAATGGAGCGAGCCAATGACTTATTGGAAATAGTATATACCGATGTATGCGGTCCGATGAGTGTTGAGGCACGCGGCGGGTATCGTTATGTTCTGACCGTCACAGATGATTTGAGCAGATATGGGTATATCTACTTAATGAAACACAAGTCTGAAACATTTGAAAAGTTCAAAGAATTTCAGAGTGAAGTGGAGAACCATTGTAACAAGAAAATAAAGTTTCTACGATCTGATCGCGGAGGCGAATATTTGAGTTACGAGTTCGGCCTTCATTTAGAACTTGTGGAATAGTTTCACAACTCACGCCACCTGGAACGCCAAAGTGTAATGGTGTGACCGAATGTCGTAACCGTACTTTATTAGATATGGTGCGATCTAGAATGTCTCTTAGTGATTTACCACTATCATTTTTGGGTTATGCATGAGAGACAGCTGCATTCACATTGAATAGGGCACCGTCTAAATCCGTTGAGATGACACCGTATGAACCGAGGTTTGGCAAGAAATCTAAGCTGTCATTTTTGAAAGTTTGGGGTTGCACTTATGTCAAAGGCTTCAGCCTAATAAGGTTGTACTCAAATCGAAGAAGTGCATCTTCATAGGATACCCTAAGGAAACAATTGGGTACACCTTCTACCACAGATCTGAAGGCAAGATCTTTGTTGCCAAGAATGGAACATTTCTAGAGAAGGAGTTTCTCTCGAAAGAAGTGAGTGGGAGGAAAGTAGAACTTGATGAGGTAATCGTACCTTCTCTCAATTTGGAAAGTAGCACATCAGAGAAATCCGTTCCTGTGATGTCTACACCAACTAGGGAGGAAGCTAATGATGATGATCATGAATCTTCAGATCAAGTTACTACTGGACCTCGTAGGTCGAACAGAGAATGTTCTGCACCAGAGTGGTGCGATGGCGAACCCACGAACTACGAAGAAGCTATGATGAGCCTAGATTCCAATAAATGGCTCGAGGCCATGAAATCTGAGATAGGATCCATGTATGGGAACAAATTGTGGACTTTGCTGGACTTGCCTGATGATCGGCAAGCCATTGAGAATGAATGGATATTCAAGAAGAAGATAGGCGCTGATGGCAATGTCACTGTATACAAAGCTCGACTTGTCACGAAAGGTTTTTGACAAGTTCAATGGGTTGACTACGATGACACCTTCACACGTGTAGCGATTCTTAAGTTAGTCCTAATCATGTTAGCAATTGCCGCATTTTATGATTATGAAATTTGGCAAATGGATGTCAAAACTGCATTCCTTAATGGATTTCTTAAAGAAGAGTTGCATATGATGCAACCAGAAGGTTTTGTTGATCCTAAAGGTGCTAACAAAGTGTGCAAGCTCCAACAATCCATCTATGGACTAGTGCAAGCATCTCGGAGTTGGAATATATGTTTTGATGAGGTGATCAAAGCATATGGTTTTATACAGACTTTTGGTGAAGCCTGTATTTACGAGAAAGTGAACGGGAGCTTTGTAGCATTTCTGATATTATATGTAGATGCCATATTGTTGATTGGAAATGATATAGAATTTCCGGATAGCATAAAAGGATACTTGAATAAGAGTTTTTCAGTGAAAGACCTCGGTGAAGCTGCTTATATATTGGGCATCAAGATCTATAGAGATAGATCAAGACGCTTGATAGGACTTTCACAAAGCACATACCTTGACAAAGTTTTGAAGAAGTTCAAAATGGATCAGTCAAAGAAAGGGTTCTTGCCTGTGTTACAAGGTGTGAAGTTGAGTCAGGCTCAAAGCCCGACCACTGCAGAAGATAGAGAGAAAATGAAAGTCATTCCTGTTGGGAAACATAGCATGCAATTTAAAAAAATTCCTATGCTCACGCAAGATCTATCTAGGAGATGCATAGCAATGAGAGGGGGAGAGTGTGTCCATGTACCCTCGTAGACCGAAAGCAGAAGCGTTTGACAATGCGGTTGATGTAGTCGAACTTATTCTCATTCCAACCGATCAAGTACCGAACGTGCGACACCTCCGAGTTCTGCACATGTTCAGCTCGATGATGTCCCTCAAACTCTTGATCCAGCAAAGTGTTGAGAAAGTAGATGAGTTCCGTCAGCACGACGGCGTGGTGATGGTGAAGTGATCCACGCAGGGCTTCGCCTAAGCACTACGAAGATATGACCTGAGGCATAAACTGTGGAGGGGGGCGCCGCACACGGCTAACAAATGTTGTTGTGTGTTCTAGGCACCTCCCCCGTCATATATATAGTTGGGAAGGAGAGGGAGCAGCCAAGGGGGCGCCCCAAGTAGGAGGAATCCTAGTTGGGCACCCTCCCAAACCCGCGTCCCCCTTGCCATATGTGTGTGCGGGAGAAAGGCAGGGGAGGAAGGCGCCCCCTTTCCTTTCTCCCTTGAGGAGGGAAAGGCAGGAGGGGTTTCCCCTTCCCCTTTCCTTCTCCCTGGGCTGGCCGGCCATGGCAGGGGCGCACCAGCCCCTTGTGGGTTGGTCTGCCCCCTCCTTGGCCCATTAAGCCCATACATATGCCGAGGGTGCCCGAAACCCCTTCCAGTGACTCGATATGTACCCGGTACCCTCCAAAGCACTTCCGTTGTCCGAATACTATCGTCCTATATATCAATATTTAACTCTTGACCATTTATAGACTCCTTGTCATGTCCGTGATCTCATCCGGGACTCCAAACAACATTCGGTCACCAAATCACATAACTCATATACTACAAAATCGTCATCGAATGTTAAGTGTGCGGACCCTACGGGTTTGAGAACTATGTAGACATGACCAAGACACCTCTCCGGTAAATAACCAATAGCGGAACCTGGATGCTCATATTGGTTCCTACATATTCTACGAAGATTTTTTATTGGTCGAACCGCAATGACAACATATGTTATTCCCTTTGTCACCGGTATGTTACTTGCCCGAGATTCAATCGTTGATATCTTCATACCTAGTTCAATCTCGTTACCGGCAAGTCTCTTTACTCGTTATGTAATACATCATCCCACAACTAACTCATTATTCACATTGCTTGCAAGGCTTATTATGATGTGCATTACCGAGAGGGCCCAGAGATACCTCTCCGATACTCAGAGTGATAAATCCTAATCTCGATCTATGCCAACCCAACAAACACCTTCGGACATACCTGTAGAGCAACTTTATAATCACACAATTATGTTGTGACGTTTGATAGCACACAAGGTATTCCTCCAGTATCCGGGAGTTGTATAATCTCATAGTCGAAGGAATATGTATTTGACATGAAGAAAGCAATAGCAATAAAACTAAATGATCAATATGCTAAGCTAATGGATGGGTCTTGTCCATCACATCATTCTCCTAATGATGTGATCCTATTTATCAAATGACAACACATGTCTATGGTTCGAAAACTTAACCATCTTTGATTAACGAGCTAGTCTAGTAGAGGCTTACTAGGGACACGGTGTTTTGTCTATGTATCCACACATGTATCAAGTTTCTGGTTAATAAAATTCTAGCATGAATAATAAACATTTATCACACTACTGGAATCAGAAGATTTGCCGTCAGCCAGATCTTTGCCGTCCGCTAGCGGACGACAAAGAAGGTCTTTGCCCTCAGCTTAAAAGAAGCTGACGAGAAAGAAAGAGCTGATGGCAAAGACCACGTTTGTCGTCAGCCAGCTCTTTGCCATCCGCTAGCAGACGACAAAGAGTAAGGGTGGCCCACTACCAAGAACCACCTAACGGACACTTTCTTTGCCGTCCGCTAGCAGACGACAAAGATAGTGGCCAAACTAACGTTACGACAAAGAACCGTGCCCTAACTAAAATCCAACGATGCTCGCCCGCGCCCCATCTCTCTCTCTCTCCCCCCTCTCTCTCCACCCGCACCCGAGCCGCCGCCGCCCCGCGCCACCCCCATCGCTGCGCTGCCCCGCAGCCCCGGCGACCCCCTCCCCCGCCCCACGCCATCCCCGTCGCCGCGCCGCATCGCCCCGCCCCGCCCCCGTGCCCGAGCCACCGCCACCCCCATCGTCGCGGCGCCCCTCCTCCACCCCGATGGCCCCGACGCCACTCTCCTACACCACCGTGGCCGCCCCGCCGCTCCGGCACCTCCTCCTCCACCCGGCCGCCCCGGTGCCCCTCTCCTCCACCACCGCGGCCGCTCCGGTGCCTCTCTCCTTGATGGCAGATGCTTATTTCTTTAGGTTTGTTTAACTGATGCTCATGATGTCGATGTTGTTGTTTTTTTCTCAGGATCTGGTCGTTCTGATCTCCTACTTCAACAACGGCTAAGGTGTGTGTGCCTCAAACTCCTATGTTAGCTGCATCTCCTGTGATCATAGTTGAGCAATTATAAGATTGCAGTATGGTTATAATGTCTTACCCCAGCTTGCATTTCCATACCTTTTCTGTAATAGGATCCTATGGTAATGTGATGTGGTATTTGTTCTGATTTGCATAAAAAGTAAATTGATTTTAGGACACTGCCCTTAGTTTCTGATTTGAGGTATATGTTTGTTTGCTTGGTGTGTGCCACCTAGAGCCACCTATATGTTTGTTTTCTTGATGTGGTACTTTTTTCTCAGTTTTCTTTCATGTCTAAAAACTTGGCTCTATTCCAACTATGTCCATTTATCAAATTAATATGATACAATTCATAGATATGGTTCTAGATAGTTGTGTTTATAGATATGCTTCTAGATACTAAGCGGTCTGTTCTGCTGCTTATCAGAGATGGGGGAGGCTGCCACCACAGGCTATGCTCTGCCACAGTGGAGTACGAGTTGGAAGGTTTCAAGTTCTTCACGATCATACTCGAGAATTCCTCCAAGAGGCAAGTATATAAAAGGAGAGATCTCCCCTTCACCCATCTCTTTATCATAACTCTGTTGTTTGCCACATAACTCCTTGACCTGCATTGCAGAGGCTGCCTGACACTTTTATGGAGATGCTGGACGGCCATCGGCCAAAGAATGTGACACTTTGACAGGCCGGCAGCGGGCTTCGCAGGCATTGGGATGTGGAGATGGTGATCAGGAAGGACCACATGTACCTGTGTCATGGCTGGGAGCAGTTCGTCCGTGCCTATGAACTGAGGCACGGGTATTTCCTTGTCTTCAAGTACAACAGCGATGCCATGCTCACCGTGAAGGTGTTCAACACGACTATGTGCCGCATGCGCTACCAGGACGATGACGATGCCAATACGCTCTGCCTCTTCTTCCTCTCCATTTGTCTTTGTCTCACACTGATTGTTAAAAAAACTTTGTTGCATTTGGTCAGGCAATCGGAGCAACGGCAGCGAGTATGGCTATAGCAAAAGCATTAGCGACTTTGGCTACAGTGAAAGCAGCAGCGAGGATGATCCGGAATGGAGTGGGGAAGAAGAGGAGTAGAGTGGGGATGAGGAGGTGCAGCCTATTCTGTCTGATGATGACCTCACGATGGTGGTGGCTGACGATGGGCAAGAGATGGTGGTGGCTGAGGATGACCTAGCGATGGTGCTGCCTGAAGATGGCCTCGCGATGGTGGTGGTGCCTGACAATGACCTCGCGATGGTGGTGGCGCTGACGATCCCACAGCCTGGCAACATGACCATGCCAATTGTGGTAGAAGACTACATCCCACTGCCTCGCCGCTCTAAGCGCATCAGGATGATGAAGGAGGAGAAGGAGGAGTGAACTATGTCAGGTATGTCAGATCTCCAAAAATGGCATAATTATGCTTAGTTAACTCAAAAATGGCATAATTAGTTAAGTTAGCTCCAAAATGACCCATTTAACCTAGGTTAGCTCCAATACGATCCATTTTAGCTAGGTTAGCTCCAAAATGACCAAGTTTACCTAGGTTAGCTCCAATATGATCCATTTTAGCTAGGTTAGCTCCAAAATGATCCATTTTACCTACGTTAGCTCAAAAATGGCATAATTACTTATGTTAGCACAAAAATGACCTATACTTAACTTATTTTCCTCCAAGTTGACATAATAATCTTAGTTAGCTAAACAATGACATAATTACCTATGTAAGCTCTAAAATGACACAAATAAGGAATAAGAAGACGAAAACAAGGAAAAGGAGAAAAAGAAAGAATATAAGAAGAAAGAGAATAAAAAGAAAGAATAAAAGAAGAAGAATGAGAAGGAAAAGGGTAAAAACCTTCTTCTTCTTCTTCTTCTTCTAGTCTTCTTCTTCTTCTTCTTCTTCTTCTACTTCTTCTTCTCCAAAATGACATAAGTTAGCTCTAATATGCTTAGTTACCTAGGTTAGCTCAATAAAGACCTATACTTAGTTGCTTTATATAAAAATGGCATAATTAGCTAGGTTAGCTCCATTTTACCTAAGTATGCTTACTTCTTCTTCTAGTCTTCTTCTTCTTCTTCTTCATTTTCTTGTTCTTCTAGTCTTCTTCTTCTAACTTTCTTGTTTCCCATTTTACAGATTTCATTTACTTCACGGAAGCTTGCATGGATGGAGTGCTTCTTTTCCCTTTCTGCTTTTATTTTGTATCGATGAACTTGCATGGATGGAACTTGTTATATGGATGGATGGATAGGTGTTGGATGAACAATGTGAAACTATTGTAATATGTATGGATGGAACTATGTGTTGGTTATGTATGTATATATGATGAAACTTGTGTGTTGGATATGTCTGCTGTGAAATTTGTGTGTTGAAACTTGTTGTTGAAATTGAATGAATTTAAGAAAAAACAGGGGCTATACAGGCTCTTTGCCGTTCGCTGGCAGACGGCAAAGAGCTTTGCCATCAACTAGTAGACGGCAAAGCTGCCACATGGCAGCTACCTATACAACCTGGGGGCTGGCCTATTTGGTTACTATAACACCCTCAATGCGACTATAGCTCCCACGTGTTGAGGCACGACTTAGAGGCATAATCGCATTGAAGGCATATGTCGCAAGTTAGGCAATCTTCACAACATCCCATGTAATATAAATAATAATAAAGGGGAGATAACATAGTTGGCTTACACTCGCCACGTCAATCAAGTACATAAATAACATTACATCATCCAAACACTCATGGCCCGACTACGACGCCAAAATAAAAGAGAACCCAACATGCGACACGGTCCCGTTCACCCCCAACTGGGCACCACTACTGATCATCGGGAAAGGAAACATAGTAACGTTGAGAGTCTTCGTCGAACTCCCACTTGAGCTCATACGCGTCTCCTGGAGCGGAATCATCAGGCCCTGCATCTGGTGTAATAGTAATCTGTGAGCCACAGGGACTCAGCAATCTCGCACCCTCGCGATCAAGACTATTTAAGCTTATAGGTAAGGCAAGGTAAATATATGTGGAGCTGCAGCAAGCGACTAGCAAGTATGGTGGCTAACTTATTCGCAAAAGAGAGCGAGAAGAGGAGGCAAAGCGCGAGCGAGAAACTAGAGAGCAACCTGCGCAAACATTACTCCAACACCATGTCCGCTTCTCGGACTCCGCTGAGAAGAGGCCATCACGGTAACACACTCAGTTGAATCATTTTAATTAAGTTAAGGTTCAAGTTATCTACAACCGGACATTAACAAATTCCCATCTGCCCATAACCGCGGGCACGGCTTTCGAAAGTTCAATCCCTGCAGGGGAGTCCAAACTTAGCCCATGACAAGCTCTCACGGTCAACGAAGGAATAGACCTCCTCCCAAGACGTTCCGATCAGACTCGGTATCTCGGTAATTCAAGACACTTTGACAGGTTAAAACAAGACCAGCAACACCGCCCGAATGTGCCGACAAATCCCGATAGGAGCTGCACATATCTCGTTCTCAGGGCACACTCAGATAGGTCAAGCTACGAGTAAAACCAACCCTCAAGTTTCCCCGAGGTGGCCCCGCAGGCTGCCCGGTTCGGACCAACGCTCAGAGGGAGCACTGGCCCGGGGGGGTTTAAAATAAGATGACCCTTGGGCTCCGGTAACCCAAGGGAAAAAAAGGCTAGGTGGCGAATGGTAAAACCAAGGTTGGGCATTGCTGGAAAAGCTTTAATCAAGGCGAACTATCAAGGGGTTCCCATTATAACCCAACCGCGTCAGGAACGCAAAATCCGGGAACATAACACCGATATGACGGAAACTAGGGCGAAAAGAGTGGAACAAAACACTAGGCGAGAGGCCGAGCCTTCCATCCTTTACCAAGTATATAGATGCATTAAGATAGCAAGATAATATAATGATATCCCAACAAGTAAATAAATGATGTTCCAACAAGGAACGGCCTCCAATCTTCACCTGCAACTAGCAACGCTATAAGAGGGGCTGAGCAAAGCGGTAACATAGCCAATCAACGGTTTGCTAGGACAATGGTGGGTTAGAGGTTTGACATGGCAATTTGGGAGGCTTGAAAGCAAGTGGTAGGCATCGTAGCAATGGCATAGCAAAAGAGCGAGCAGGATGCAAAATGCAAGATATGACAGGAAATGCATGAACCTGGCCTCAACTTGGAAAACCAAGTGTGCCACTGGAAAGATGAGATGAAATAGCTTGAAAACGATATAAAGAACGCCGGAATCGGAGTTACGGTTTGGAAATGGCAAGCGATTCAAAAATGGCACCGGTCTGCGATTTACAGCAAGTAGCCAACTAAATGCAATGAGATGAACATGCTACAGCACCCAAACATGACAACAAAATACATGGCAGGGATGCACACAAGATGCTTAACAAAAGTCTAGCACTGAGATACGGCCAATTCATCCATTAACAGGTTCAAACAAGCATGGCAAAAATGCATATGGCAAACATATCTCAGACATAGTGAAATTAACACTTGTCTGGAATTTCAGATCAGGTAGCCCTCTTCGAACCAACAAAACTACATGCTACAGGATCTGAACATGGCAAAGTAAAGCATGGCATGGAGCTACTCAAAGAGCTTAACAAAAGTACCTTAGTGACCTTGAGCCAAAAGGGATCAGAAAATACAATTGCAAGCACGTGAACATAGCAAAAACATAATCAGTTTTCAGACTTAGTGAAAACTGACACATGCTGAAATATAACTCAAGTAGGCATGTTTACGAGCTCGATGCACTCACTACGGTGCAAGTCATGGCAAGAAAAGCATACAACCATCAAGAAGGCACAAAATTCAAGCTAGACATGGCAAGAACAATAGCATAGCATGCACGGATCAACTACAACATCACCGGCAAAATTGCAAACAAGTTGACAATCTGCCCAGATTCACAAAGTAGCAAAAGTAGAGCTCGATTGACTCAAGCTAGGATGCTCCATAATTGCAAACAAAGACATTGATGGATAGAGCACTACAATATTAACAAAACACCCTTACTGATCATCCTCAAAAGAGGCACGGATCACTAGGAAACAACATGAACATATGGCAACATGAGATAAACAGATCAAGGACTTGGTGAAATTACTAAGTCCCTGAAAACAGACTTAGCAAGTGCACCACTTTGCAAGCTTGCACAAGTCACCACACACATCACAAAAATACATGGGTTGCACATCTGGAAAGACGACAAAACCCTTAACAAAACATATGTAGAGCATCAGGGCATATCATGCACACATTAATCATGGCAAAAATGACAAAAGTGCTAAACGGAGTAGCAGATCTGACAATTAACTCAAGTATCCCTCTTCTAACAGCATTTCGGGCATCAAGATGAACTCAAATGAAAGTGATGCAATGGAATGAAATGATGTACTCTCTGATATGAACATTTTGATATGCTATATGCATGAATCGGAGCTACGGATGCAAAGTTACGGGGCCACGAACATGTGCACATGGACTGAAATTTCTGGGACTTAGAGGGAAAAATCAACCTCTAGATCTAGGGTTGCACGGAAACCGAGGCACGGTCAGATCTGCACTGTTCACCAGCGAGAACTGAAACTCCGGCGAGGGCGGCGGTTGCTCTGGCGAGGAAGACGAAGACGGCGACGAGGCTCCCACGGCGCGGGGCGCCGGCGACCGAGGATGCGCCGGGCGGCGGGCGGTGGAGGCGAGGCGCGGAGCACGGGGCCGGGCGGTGGCGATGGCGGGGCGGCGGCGCACCGGCATCGAAGCGGCGGGGCGGAGCAGGCGGCGACCGAAGGAGGAGAGGCGGCGGCACGGGCGATGCGGCCGTAGGCGGGCGGCCGCGGGCCGGGGAGGGCCCCGCCTGGGCCCTGCGGGCCGGGGACGCGGGTGGCGGCGCGGGGAAGTGGGCGCGGCGCGCGGGCGAATTGGAGGCTGCCACGTGGCGGCGGTGGCGGCGGGATTTTTCGTCCGGCGGCGGGCGGACACGTCCAGCCGCACGGAGATGATTTTTAGGGTTTCGGAGGTAGGAGGAGATCCGAAAATCGGGGGGTGTTTAAATAGGCATAGAGGGAGCTAGGAGAGTCCAAATGAGGTGCGGTTTTCGGCCACGCGATCGTGATCGAACGCTCTAGATGATGGAGCAAAGTTAGGTGGGTTTTGGGCCAAATTGGAGGGGTGTTGGGCTGCAACACACACGAGGCCTTTTCGGTCCCTCGGTTAACCGTTGGAGTAGCAAACAAAGTCCAAATGATACGAAACTTGACAAGCGGTCTACCGGTAGTAAACCAAGGCCGCTTGGCAAGTCTCGGTCCAATCCAGAAATGTTTAATCCCCACACACGAAAGAAAGCTAGAAATGACCACCGGAGGAGAACGAAGCGCCGGAATGCAAAACGGACAACGGGGAAAATGCTCGAATGCATGAGACGAACACGTATGCAAATGCAATGCACATGATGACATGATATGAGATGCATGACAAAGACAACAACACACGGAGACAAAGACCCGAACCCAAGAATATAAATTAACGTAACGCCGGAAACGGCAAGAGTTGGAGTACAAATTGGGAAAGTTACATCTAGGGTGTTACAACACTCCACCACTACGAAAGGATCTCGTCCCGAGATCTAGGACTGAAAGAACGCTGGGTACTCAGAACGGAGGTGATCCTCGCGTTCCCAGGTAGCTTCACGGTTGGAATGGTGTGACCACTTGACTTTGAGAAATTTGATTGACTTGTTGCGAGTCTTGCGTTCACTCTCTTCAAGAATAGCAACTGGGTGCTCACGATAAGAGAGATCTTCTTGGAGCTCAATGTCCTCGAAGTTGACTGTGCGGTCAGGAGTCTTGAAGCACTTTCGAAGCTGAGAGATATGAAACACATCCGGAACATTTGCAAAGTTTGAAGGAAGCTCGAGTTGATAGGCGAGGTCGCCTCTCTTGCTGATAATCTTGAAAGGTCCCACGTATCTAGGGGCAAGCTTCCCTTTGATACCGAAGCGACAAGTACCTTTCATAGGAGAGACACGGAGGTAAACATGATCTCCGATCTCGAAAGCCAAATCACGGTGCTTACTATCATAGTAGCTCTTCTGGCGGGATTGGGCTGCTTTGAGGTTATCATGAATGACTTTGCACATTTCTTCTGCCTCTGTGATTAAGTCATTACCCAAAAGCTGACGTTCACCGATTTCAGACCAGTTGAGAGGGGTACGGCAGTTCCTGCCATACAGAATTTCAAATGGGGCCTTGCCCGAACTTGCTTGAAAACTGTTGTTGTAGGAGAATTCAGCATAAGGAAGACAATCCTCTCACTTCATGCCGAAGGAGATCACATAAGCCCTGAGCATATCTTCAAGAATCTGGTTGACACGCTCGACTTGTCCGCTTGTTTGAGGATGGAAAGCTGTGCTGAAGCGGATGTTGGTGCCCATGGCCTTCTGAAAAGAATCCCAAAACTTCGAGGTAAAGATGCTGCCACGGTCTGAAGAGATCACTTGAGGAATACCGTGCAGAGAGACAATTAGAGAGGTATAGAGTTCCGCCAATTGAGCTGCAGTGATCGACTCTTTAATAGGCAGAAAATGAGCCACTTTGGTGAGTTTATCGATGACAACGAATATAGCATCATTGCCACGCTTGGACTTTGGAAACCCAGTCACGAAGTCCATTTAAATGTGGTCAAACTTCCATTCTGGAATGGCAAGAGGTTGGAGGAGACCTACTGGCCTTTGGTGTTCTGCCTTCACTCTTCTGCAGACATCACATTCATTCACGAATTGAGCAATCTCGCGCTTCATTCGAGTCCACCAATAAGCTTGCTTGAGGTCCTGATACATCTTTGTGCTCCCAGGGTGGATGGAGAGGAGAGAATTGTGAGCCTCATTAAAGATCACTTTACGGAGGTCACCTTTGGGTACAACAGTACGATCCTCGAAGAAGAGAGTGTCCTTGTCATCAAGGCGGTAGCACTTGTACTTGGACCGACTCTTGGCATTCCCAATCTTCACCTTTTTCACCATAGCATCAAGAAGCTGGGCTTGGCGAATCTGGTCTTCTAAGGTACGAGAGACTAGAAGGTTGGCGAGGAAACCTTGAGGAACAACTTGCGGGTTAAGTTTGCGGAAAGCTTCACAAAGCTCGGGTTGATAAGGCTTGAGAATCAGATTGTTGCAGTAAGCTTTCCTGCTCAATGCGTCAGCAATCACATTAGCCTTGCCTGGAGTATACTCAATACTCGGATTATACTCTTGAATCATTTCGACCCATCGAGTTTGCCTGAGGTTGAGATTAGGCTGAGTGAAGATGTACTTGAGACTCTTGTGATCAGTGAAAATGTCCACTTTTCTTCCCAATAGAAGATGTCTCCAAGTCAAAAGAGCATGCACAACTGCCGCCAACTCGAGATCATGAGTGGGGTAGTTCTTCACATTAGGCTTCAATTGGCGAGAGGTATAAGCAACAACTTTCTTCTCTTGCATCAATACTGCGCCAAGACCTTGGAGAGAGGCATCACAAAAGACCTCGTATGGCTTGGATTCATCAGGCGGAGTCAGAACTGGAGCAGTGATCAATTTCTCTTGCAAAGTGTTGAAAGCAATATCACACTCCGGAGACCAAACGTACTTGGCGTGCTTCTGGAGAAGATTAGAGAGAGGCTTCGCGATCTTAGAAAAGTTTTCAACGAATCTTCGGCAGTAGCTTGCGAGACCGAGGAAGCTACGGAGTTGCTTCACGTTCTGAGGAGGTTCCCAATTCACAATTGCAGACACCTTCTCAGGATTCACGACAATGCCCTTGGCAGAGATGATATGACCAAGATAAAGAACCTCATCAAGCCAAAATTCACACTTGGAGAACTTGGCGTAGAACTTGTGTTCCCTGAGCTTATCAAGAACCAAACGCAAGTGCTTGGCATGATCTTCCTTGTTCTTCGAGAAAACCAGAATGTCGTCGAGATAGACCAAAACGAAGTCATTGGTGTAGGCATTGAAGATGAAGTTCATCATGCGAGAGAACGTTGGAGGAGCGTTGACGAGACCAAAAGACATGACAGTGTATTCATATGAACCAAAGCTTGTCCTGAAAGCCGTCTTGGGAATATCTTGCTCACGGATTCGAATCTGATGATAACCCATACGGAGATCAAGCTTGGAGAATACTCGAGCACCTTTGAGTTGTTCGAATAGATCATTGATGTTGGGAAGTGGATATTTGTTCTTGATGGTCTTCTTGTTCACTGGACGGTAATCAACACAAAGTCGGTCCGTTCCATCCTTCTTCTTCACAAAAAGAACACCACAACCCCACGGAGAAGAACTAGGCCGGATGAGACCCATTTTCTCTTGAATATCGAGTTGCTTCTTCAGCTCCTTCAACTCTTCAGGTCCGAGCTTGTAAGGACGTTTGCACACAGGTTCCGTGCCAGGCTCAAGATCAATAACGAATTCAACTGGCCGGTGCGGAGGCATTCCTGGAAGCTCTTCTGGAAAGATGTCTTGATATTCGCAAACAACTGGAATTTGCGAGATGGCATCCAGTTCACCCTTCTCATTGAGAGAAAACAGACGAATGGTATCATCACGAGCGGCAAAGACAATTACATCCTCAGACGAATGAGTCAATTGAATCTGCCTGGCTGCACAATCAAGTTGAGCCTTGTGCTTAGAAAGCCAATCCATTCCGAGAATAAGATCAATATCCGAGTTACCGAGAACCATTGGGGAAGAAAGGAACTTGTAGTCGCCCAATGTGATAGTAACATCTGGCACCTCCAGACTAGCACTCAAACGTTTGCCAGGAGAAACGATATCCATTTGTTCACCCAAATGAGAAGAAACGAACTCATGCTTGGTAAAAAATGGCTTTGACATGAAACAATGCGATGCACCCGTGTCAAAAAGAACTCTTGCAGGAATATCATTAACAGGAAGGTTACCCATGATGACATCTGAAGAATCCTATGCCTGAGCTGCATTCATCAAATTGACCTTAGCGTGCTTAGGGTTATGCTTGACCACAGCTGTACTTGCCGATCTGACAGGAGGAGGAGGAGGAAGACGCCTCTGGTTGAAACACTTGTTGGCATAGTGACCCTTCTGTTGGCACTTGTTGCATGTGACCTCTGAAAGCGGACGGTGGTACGGAGCACTCGATCTTGGAGCTTGAGACGAATTCTTGTTCTGAAAGCCAGGGTTGGGTGGGTGGGAAGAACCACTGCCACCTTTGCTCTTCTGCTGATACGGCTAACGGAACGGAGGAGGAGGAAGCCAAAACTTCTGCTGCTTGGCCACTTGAGTAGAGGAAGAAGGAGTAACATCTCTGACTCGCTTCTTGGAAGCATCACACTTCAACTGAGCAGCCTCTTGCTTCAATGCCATGTTGTAGAACTCATCGTATCTCAAGGGTTCAAAGAGAACAAGAGCGAGCTGGATTTCTTCTCTGAGACCACCCCTGAACTGATATATCATGCTCTTCTCATCAGGGACGTCCTGCTTGGCAAAGCGGGCGAGCTTCTGGAACAACTTGTTGTAGTCATAGACAGACAAAGAGCCTTGCTTCAGATTGCGGTATTCCTCACGCTTGCTTTCAACCACGCTCTGGGGGATATGATGAGCTCGGAAATCTCGATGGAAATCATCCCAAGTGATAACACGTCCACCTCGGGAATCCTTGTACTGCTGGAACCATTCTGCAACTTGATCTTTGAGTTGGAAGGAAGCGAACTTGACAAAGTCCTCAGGCCTGACGTTACTGCACTCGAAATGATTACACAGATCCACAAGCCAATCGTCAGCATCGGTTGCCTCAACACAATTGCTGAAAGTCTTTGGCCCGTTAGCAAGGAACTGGTTGAGTGTAGCAAAGTGACTCTGATTGTTGCCTTGATTCCCTTGGTTGCCTTGATTGCGCTCTTGGAGAATTTGCATGATCAACTGTGTGTTTGCATTGGTTGCGGCCATCACAGCTTGCCATGCCTCTGGAGGAGGTGGAGGTGGTGGTGGATCAGGATTCGGAATCGTGCGCGTTGGAGGAGCCATCCTGAAGAGGTTGACCACCATTAGCACATTGACAGATAAATATTGAAGCTGAATCCAACGGAATGAAAATTCAACATATAGTCTTCACATCCGAACAAAATGAACGAATGCATTCCTCTTTAAATGGTCACATACCCATAAATTGAGAAGCCACGTAGAATTAAGGTAGAGAAATAAATCAACAAGGTACGGATCAAGAACGAATATTCGGTAAGAAATCCCAATCTCAAACCAATATCCGTGGAAGAACTAGATCTACTAGACTTCCCACCTATGAAACTCCCGAACCTTTCCGGTTATGCAATCAGGTGTTGGGGATACAAGGGAAGCATAATATCTCACCCAAACTAGCAAATCCTTCATCCAGCTGTATCCATCCTTCAACACATAACCAAGAAACCTTCGGAAACCATCTACCTCAACCTTCGAAAAGCATCCGTTATACAAGTTATGGTGATACTCCCGAACTCCCGCCCCAGTACTGGGTAGCGTCGAGGTTATCTCACCAACGAACTGCATAAAAGAGATTTTCGATGTCGGCGTACTAAACTCAGGTATTCCAGAACTGCAACGATAAAATTATGATGACAACACCTCAGAGCTCAACTCCCCGGGACACTTCCACTAAACCCCTGATAGGAGGCACCAAGACAATGTTCTCATCATAACACCATCGGAACGATTCCAAGATACCCGCGTGATCCTAAATTTTTTTTAGTGAAATTTGAGAAGAGAAGAGTCAAAACTCTACGTCAGGATGCCTTACCAGAGCGATGAGGAGACTGGGAAGTAAAAAGAATTCCTAAACTCTCCGATATATAATTCCTAAATGACTCAAAACATTTTTCTAGACACAACTCGGCCGCTAAAAACGATCAAGCAATGGGGCTCCTAAGGTCGGGGAAGGCTCTGATTACCAACTGGTAACACCCTCGATGCGACTATAGCTCCCACGTGTCGAGGCACGACTTAGAGGCATAATCGCATTGAAGGCATATGTCGCAAGTTAGGCAATCTTCACAACATCCCATGTAATATAAATAATAATAATAAAGGGGAGATAACATAGTTGGCTTACACTCGCCACGTCAATCAAGTACATAAATAACATTACATCATCCAAACACTCATGGCCCGACTACGACGCCAAAATAAAAGAGAACCCAACATGCGACACGGTCCCGTTCACCCCCAACTGGGCACCACTACTGATCATCGGGAAAGGAAACATAGTAACGTTGAGAGTCTTCGTCGAACTCCCACTTGAGCTCATACGCGTCTCCTGGAGCGGAATCATCAGGCCCTGCATCTGGTGTAATAGTAATCTGTGAGCCACAGGGACTCAGCAATCTCGCACCCTCGCGATCAAGACTATTTAAGCTTATAGGTAAGGCAAGGTAAATATATGTGGAGCTGCAGCAAGCGACTAGCAAGTATGGTGGCTAACTTATTCGCAAAAGAGAGCGAGAAGAGGAGGCAAAGCGCGAGCGAGAAACTAGAGAGCAACCTGCGCAAACATTACTCCAACACCATGTCCGCTTCTCGGACTCCGCTGAGAAGAGGCCATCACGGTAACACACTCAGTTGAATCATTTTAATTAAGTTAAGGTTCAAGTTATCTACAACCGGACATTAACAAATTCCCATCTGCCCATAACCGCGGGCACGGCTTTCGAAAGTTCAATCCCTGCAGGGGAGTCCAAACTTAGCCCATGACAAGCTCTCACGGTCAACGAAGGAATAGACCTCCTCCCAAGACGTTCCGATCAGACTCGGTATCTCGGTAATTCAAGACACTTTGACAGGTTAAAACAAGACCAGCAACACCGCCCGAATGTGCCGACAAATCCCGATAGGAGCTGCACATATCTCGTTCTCAGGGCACACTCAGATAGGTCAAGCTACGAGTAAAACCAACCCTCAAGTTTCCCCGAGGTGGCCCCGCAGGCTGCCCGGTTCGGACCAACGCTCAGAGGGAGCACTGGCCCGGGGGGGTTTAAAATAAGATGACCCTTGGGCTCCGGTAACCCAAGGGAAAAAAAGGCTAGGTGGCGAATGGTAAAACCAAGGTTGGGCATTGCTGGAAAAGCTTTAATCAAGGCGAACTATCAAGGGGTTCCCATTATAACCCAACCGCGTCAGGAACGCAAAATCCGGGAACATAACACCGATATGACGGAAACTAGGGCGAAAAGAGTGGAACAAAACACTAGGCGAGAGGCCGAGCCTTCCATCCTTTACCAAGTATATAGATGCATTAAGATAGCAAGATAATATAATGATATCCCAACAAGTAAATAAATGATGTTCCAACAAGGAACGGCCTCCAATCTTCACCTGCAACTAGCAACGCTATAAGAGGGGCTGAGCAAAGCGGTAACATAGCCAATCAACGGTTTGCTAGGACAATGGTGGGTTAGAGGTTTGACATGGCAATTTGGGAGGCTTGAAAGCAAGTGGTAGGCATCGTAGCAATGGCATAGCAAAAGAGCGAGCAGGATGCAAAATGCAAGATATGACAGGAAATGCATGAACCTGGCCTCAACTTGGAAAACCAAGTGTGCCACTGGAAAGATGAGATGAAATAGCTTGAAAACGATATAAAGAACGCCGGAATCGGAGTTACGGTTTGGAAATGGCAAGCGATTCAAAAATGGCACCGGTCTGCGATTTACAGCAAGTAGCCAACTAAATGCAATGAGATGAACATGCTACAGCACCCAAACATGACAACAAAATACATGGCAGGGATGCACACAAGATGCTTAACAAAAGTCTAGCACTGAGATACGGCCAATTCATCCATTAACAGGTTCAAACAAGCATGGCAAAAATGCATATGGCAAACATATCTCAGACATAGTGAAATTAACACTTGTCTGGAATTTCAGATCAGGTAGCCCTCTTCGAAGCAACAAAACTACATGCTACAGGATCTGAACATGGCAAAGTAAAGCATGGCATGGAGCTACTCAAAGATCTTAACAAAAGTACCTTAGTGACCTTGAGCCAAAAGGGATCAGAAAATACAATTGCAAGCACGTGAACATAGCAAAAACATAATCAGTTTTCAGACTTAGTGAAAACTGACACATGCTGAAATATAACTCAAGTAGGCATGTTTACGAGCTCGATGCACTCACTACGGTGCAAGTCATGGCAAGAAAAGCATACACCCATCAAGAAGGCACAAAATTCAAGCTAGACATGGCAAGAAAAATAGCATAGCATGCACGGATCAACTACAACATCACCGGCAAAATTGCAAACAAGTTGACAATCTGCCCAGATTCACAAAGTAGCAAAAGTAGAGCTCGATTGACTCAAGCTAGGATGCTCCATAATTGCAAACAAAGACATTGATGGATAAAGCACTACAATATTAACAAAACACCCTTACTGATGATCCTCAAAAGAGGCACGGATCACTAGGAAACAACATGAACATATGACAACATGAGATAAACAGATCAAGGACTTAGTGAAATTACTAAGTCCCTGAAAACAGACTTAGCAAGTGCACCACTTTGCAAGCTTGCACAAGTCACCACACACATCACAAAAATACATGGGTTGCACCTCTGGAAAGATGAAAAAACCCTTAACAAAACATATATAGAGCATCAGGGCATATCATGCACACATTAATCATGGCAAAAATGACAAAAGTGCTAAACAGAGTAGCAGATCTGACAATTAACTCAAGTAGCCCTCTTCTAACAGCATTTCGGGCATCAAGATGAACTCAAATGAAAATGATGCAATGGAATGAAATGATGTACTCTTTGAGATGAAAATTTTGATATGATATATGCATGAATCGGCGCTACGGATGCAAAGTTACGGGGCCACGAACATGTGCATATGGACTGAAATTTCTGGGACTTAGAGGGAAAAATCAACCTCTAGATCTAGGGTTGCACGGAAACCGATGCGCGGTCGGATCTGCACTGTTCACCGGTGAGAACTGAAACTCCGGCGGGGTCGGCGGTTGCTCCGGCGAGGAAGACGAAGACGGCGGCGAGGCTCCCACGGCGCGGGGCGCCGGCGACCGAGGATGCGCCGGGCGGCGGGCGGTGGAGGCAAGGCGCGGAGCACGGGGCCGGGCGGTGGCGATGGCAGGGTGGCGGCGCGCCGGCGTAGAAGTGGCGGGGCGGAGCAGGCGGCGACCGAAGGAGGAGAGGCGGCGGCGCGGGCGATGCGGCCGTTGGCGGGTGGCCGCGGGCCGGGAAGGGCCCCGCTTGGGCCCTGCTGGCCGAGGACGCGGGTGGCGGCGCGGGGAAGTGGGCGCGGCGCGCGGGCGAATTGGAGGCTGCCACGTGGCGGCGGTGGCGGCGGGATTTCTCGTCCGGCGGCGGGCGGACACGTCCGGCCGCACGGAGATGATTTTTAGGGTTTCGGAGGTAGGAGGAGATCCGAAAATCGGGGGGTGTTTAAATAGGCATAGAGGGAGCTAGGAGAGTCCAAATGAGGTGCGGTTTTCGGCCACGCGATCGTGATCGAACGCTCTAGATGATGGAGCAAAGTTAGGTGGGTTTTGGGCCAAATTGGAGGGGTGTTGGGCTGCAACACACACGAGGCCTTTTCGGTCCCTCGGTTAACCGTTGGAGTAGCAAACAAAGTCCAAATGATACGAAACTTGACAGGCGGTCTACCGGTAGTAAACCAAGGCCGCTTGGCAAGTCTCGGTCCAATCCAGAAATGTTTAATCCCCACACACGAAAGAAAGCTAGAAATGACCACCGGAGGAGAACGAAGCACCGGAATGCAAAACGGACAACGGGGAAAATGCTCGAATGCATGAGACGAACACGTATGCAAATGCAATGCACATGATGACATGATATGAGATGCATGACAAAGACAACAACACACGGAGACAAAGACCCGAACCCAAGAATATAAATTAACGTAACGCCGGAAACGGCAAGAGTTGGAGTACAAATTGGGAAAGTTACATCCGGGGTGTTACAGTTACTTTGCCGTCAGCTGGCAGACGACAAAGGTGCAATGGTCTTTGCCATCCACCAGCTGACGGCAAAGCGCACCGTTAACCCCCTAACGGCCATACGCTACCACGTGTGCCGTCCAGGACCTTTGCCGTCCGCTAGCGGACGGCAAAGAGCCCTTCGCCGTAGCCTATTCAGCCGGACCTGTTGCCGTCTGCTGACGGACGACAAAGGCCTTTGCCGTCCGCCAAGCATGCCTTTGCCATCAGCCATGACAGATGGCAAAGTGCCTGATTTGTGTAGTGTCATGTTATAAGGAAATATGAAATAATAACTTTATTATTGCCTCTAGGGCATATTTCCTTCAATCTCCCACTTGCACTAGAGTCAATAATCTAGTTCACATCGCCATGTGATTTAACACTAATAGTTCACATCGCCATGTGACGAACATCCAAAGGGTTTACTAGAGTCAATAATCTAGTTCACATCGCCATGCGTCTCTTGATGTGTTTGGTTCTCTTGTGAAATCTGGATTCCTTTGCCAAGGCAATTGCTCCAGTATTGTCACAAAAGTTTTTCATTGGACCCAATGCACTAGGTATTACAGCTAGATCAGATATGAACTCCTTCATCCACACTCCTTTATTCGCTGCTTCCGAAGCAGCTATGTACTCCGCTTCACATGTAGATCCCGCCACGACGCTTTGCTTGGAACTGCAACAACTGACAGCTCCACCATTCAATATAAATACGTATCCGATTTGCGACTTAGAGTCATCTGGATTAGTGTCAAAGCTAGCATCAACGTAACCATTTATGACGAGCTCTTTGACACCTCCATAAACGAGAAACATATCCTTAGTCCTTTTCAGGTACTTCAGGATGTTCTTGACTGCTGTCCAGTGATCCACTCCTGGATTACTTTGGTACCTCCATGCTAGACTTATAGCAATGCACACATCAGGTCTGGTACACAACATTGCATACATGATAGAACCTATGGTTGACGCATAGGGAATGACTTTCATTTTCTCTCTATCTTCTGAAGTGGTCGGCTATTGAGTCTGACTCAACTTCACACCTTGTAACACAGGCAAGAACCCTTTCTTTAACCGATCCATTTTGAACTTCTTTGAAACTTTATCAAGGTATGTGCTTTGTGAAAGTCCAATTAAGCGTCTTGATCTATCTCTATAGATCTTGATGCCCAATATATAAGCAGCTTCACCGAGGTCTTCCATTGAAAAACTCTTATTCAAGTATCCTTTTATGCTATCCAGAAATTCTATATCATTTCCAATCAACAATATGTCATCCATATATAATATCAGAAATGCTACAGAGCTCCCACTCACTTTCTTGTAAGTACAGGCTTCTCTAAAAGTCTGTATAAAAACATATGCTTTGATCACCTTATCAAAGTGTATATTCCAACTCCGAGATGCTAGCACCAGTCCATAAATGGATTGCTAGAGTTTGCACACTTTGTTAGCACCTTTAGGATCGACAAAACCTTTTGGTTGCATCATATACAACTCTTTTTTAAGAAATCTATTAAGGAATGCAGTTTTGGCATCCATTTGCTAGATTTCATAAAATGCGGCAATTGCTAACATGATTCGGACAGACTTAAGCATCACTACGAGTGAGAAAATCTCATCGTAGTCAACACCTTGAACTTGTCAAAAAACCTTTTGTGATAGGTAGAGCTTTGTAGATAGTAACACTACCATCAGTGTCCGTCTTCCTCTTGAAGATCCATTTATTCTCAATGGCTTGCCGATCATTGGGAAAGTCCACCAAAGTCCACACTTTGTTCTCATACATGGATCCTATCTCAGATTTCATGGCCTCAAGCCATTTATCGAAATCTGGGCTCATAATAGCTTCTTCATAGTTCGTAGGTTTGTCATGGTCTAGTAACATGACTTCTAGAATAGGATTACCGTACCACTCTGGTGCGGAACATGCTCTGGTTGACCTACGAGGTTCGGTAGTAACTTCATCTAAAGTTTCATGATCATTATCATTAGCTTCCTCTCTAGTTGGTGTAGGAATTATGGGAACGGTTTTCTGTGATGAGATACTTTCCAATTCGAGAAGGTACAATTACCTTATCAAGTTCTACTTTCCTCCCACTCACTTCTTTCGAGAGAAACTCCTTCTCTAGAAAGAATCTATTCTTAGCAAGAAATATCTTGCCTTCAGATCTGTGGTAGAAGTGAAGGAAATATGCCCTAGGGGCAATAATAAAGTTGTTATTTATATTTCCTTATATCATGAGAAATATTTATTATTCATGCTAGAATTGTATTAGCAGGAAACTTAGTACATGTGTGATACATAGACAAACAGAGTGTCACTAGTGTGCCTCTAGTTGACTAGCTCGTTGAATCAATGATGGTTATGTTTCCTGACCATAGACATGAGTTGTCATTTGATTAACGGGATCACATCATTAGAGAATGATGTGATTGACTTGACCCATCTGTTAGCTTAGCACAACGATCCTTTAGTTTGTTGCTATTGCTTTCTCCATAGCTTATACATGTTCCTATGACTATGAGATCATGCAACTCCTGAATACCGGAGGAACATTTTGTGTGCTACCAAACGTCACAACGTAACTGGGTGATTATAAAGGTGCTCTACAGGTGTCTCCGATGGTGTTTTTTGAGTTGGCATAGATCGAGATTAGGATTTTTCACTCCGATTATCGGAGAGGTATCTTTGGGCCCTCTCGGTAATGCACACCAATATAAGCCTTGCAAGCAATGTGACTAATGATTTAGTTGCGGGATGATGCATTACGGAACGAGTAAAGAGACTTGCCGGTAACGAGATTGAACTAGGTATTGAGATACCGACGATCGAATCTCGGGCAAGTAACATACCAATGACAAAGGGAACAACGTATATTGTTGTGCAGTTCAACCGATGAAGATCTTTGTAGAATATGTAGGAACCAATATGAGTATCCAGGTTCCGTTATTGGTTATTGACCGGAGATGTGTCTCGGTCATGTCTACATAGTTCTCGAACCCGTAGGGTCCGCATGCTTAACATTCGGTGACGATCGGTATTATGAGTTTATGTGTTTTGATGTACCGAAGGTAGTTAGGAGTCCCGGATTTTATCACGGACATGACAAGGAGTCTCAAAATGGTCGAGACGTGAAGATCGATATATTGGAAGCCTATGTTTGGACATCGGAATGGTTCCGGATGAGTTCGGGCATTTTCTGGAGTACCGGGGCGTTACCGGAACCCCCCGGGGAGTATATGGGACTTATTGGGCCTTAGTGGAATAGAGGAGAGGAAAGGAAAAGGTGAGAGGCGCGCCCCCTAGCCCAATCCGAATTGGGTGGGGGCCGCCCCCCTTTTCCTTTCCCATCACCTCCCCTTCCTTCTCTCCTACTCCTACTACTTGGAAGGGGGAATCCTACTCCCGGTGGGAGCAGGACTCCCCTAGGGCGCGCCATAGAGGGCCGGCCCTCCCTCCTCCTCCACTCCTTTATATATGGGGGAGGGGGCACCCCGTAGACACACAAGTTGATCATTGATCCCTTAGCCGTGTGCGGTGCCCTCCTCCACCATAATCCACCTCGGTCATATCATCGTAGTGCTTAGGAGAAGCCCTGCGACGGTAGCATCATCATCACCGTCATCACGCCGTCGTGCTGACGAAGCTCTCCCTTGACACTCAGCTAGATCGAGAGTTCGTCGGACGTCATCGAGCCAAACGTGTGCAGATCACGGAGGTGCTGGACTTTCGGTACTAGGACCGGTCGATCATGAAGACGTACGACTACATCAACCGCGTTGTCATAACACTTCTGCTTACGGTCTATGAGGGTGCATGGACAACACTCTTCCCCTCTCGTTGCTATGCATCACCATGATCTTGCGTGTGCGTAGGAATTTTTTTGAAACTACTAAGTTCCCCAACAGTGGCATCCGAGCCAGGTTTATGCGTAGATGTTATATGCACGAGTAGAACACAAAGGAGTTGTGGGCGTGGATATATACATATTGCTCGCCATCACTAGTTGATACTTGATTCAGCGGTATTGTGGGATGAAGCGACCCAGACCGACATTACACATACTCTTATGCGAGACTGGTTCTACCTACGTGCTTCGCACACAGGTGGCTAGTGGGTGTCTGTTTCTCTAGCTTTAGTTGAATCGGATTCAATGAACATGGTTCTTTCTGAAGATCAAAAATCAATCACTATACCGCGTTGTGGTTTTTGATGCGTAGGTAAGAACGGTTCTTGCTCAGCCCGTAGCAGCCACGTAAAACTTGCAACAACAAAGTAGAGGACGTCTAAGTTGTTTTTGCAGGGCATATTGTGATGTGATATGGTCAAGACATGATGCTAAATTTTATTGTATGAGATGATCATGTTTTGTAACACAGTTATCGGCAACTGGCAGGAGCCATATGGTTGTCGTTTTATTGTAAGAAATGCAATCACCATGTAATTGATTTACTTTATCACTAAGCGCTAGCCATAGTCCTAGAAGCAATAGTTGGCGAGACGACAACGATGCTTCGATGGATATCAAGGTGTCAAGCCGGTGACGATGGTGATCATGACAGTGCTTTGGAGATGGAGATCAAAGGCACAAGATGATGATGGACATATCATATCACTTATATTGATTGCATGTGATGTTTATCCTTTATGCATCTTATTTTGCTTAGTTCGATGGTAGCATTATAATATGATCTCTCACTAAATTTCAAGGTATAAGTGTTCTCCCTGAGTATGCATTGTTGCTACAGTTCGTCGCGCCGAGACACCACGTGATGATCGGGTGTGATAAGCTCTACGTTCACATACAACGGGCGCAAGCCAGTTTTGCACACAAAGAATACTCGGGTTAAACTTGACGAGCCTAGCATATGCAGATATGGCCTCGGGACACTGAGACCGAAAGGTCGAACGTGAATCATATAGTAGATATGATCAACATAGTGATATTCACCATTGAAAACTACTCCATCTCACGTGATGATCAGACATGGTTTAGTTGACATGGATCAAGTGATCACTTAGATGATTAGAGAGATGTCTATCTAAGTGGGAGTTCTTAAGTAATTTGGTTAATTGAACTTTAATTTTTCATGAACTTATTACCTGATAGTATTTTTCATGTCTATGTTGTTGTAGATAGATGGCCCGTGCTGTTGTTCCGTTGAATTTTAATGCGTTCCTAGAGAAAGCTAAGTTGAAAGATGATGGTAGCAACTACACGGACTGGGTTCGTAACTTGAGGATTATCCTCATTGCTGCACAGAAGAATTACGTCCTGGAAGCACCTCTAGGTGACAAACCCGCTGCAGGAGCAATGCCAGAGTTGTGAACACCTGGCAGAGCAAAGCTGATGACTACCCGATAGTTCAGTGTGCCATGCTTTACGGCTTAGAACCGGGACTTGAACAATGTTTTGAACATCATTGAGCATATGAGATGTTCCAGGTGTTGAAGTTAATTTTTCAAGCAAATGCCCGGATTGAGAGATATGAAGTCTCCAATAAGTTCTACAGCTGCAAAATGGAGGAGAATAGTTCTGTCAGTGAACATATACTCAGAATGTCTGGGTACCACAACCACTTGACTCAGCTGGGAGTTAATCTTCCTAATGATAGTGTCATTGATAGAGTTCTTCAATCACTGCCACCAAGCTACAAGAGCTTCGTGACGAACTATAATATGCGAGGGATGGATAAGACGATTCCTGAGCTCTTCGCAATGCTAAAGGCCGTGGAGGTAGAAATCAAGAAGGAGCATCAAGTGTTGATGGTCAACAAGACCACTAGTTTCAATAAAAAGGGTAAAGGGAAGAAGGGGAATTTCAAGAAGAACAACAAGCCGGTTGTTGCTCAAGTGAAGAAACCCAAGTCTGGACCTAAGCCTGAAACTGAGTGCTTCTACTGCAAAGGAACTAGTCACTGGAAGTGGAACTGCCCCAAGTATTTGGCGGAGAAGAAGGATGGCAAAGTGAAAGGTATATTTGATATACATGTTATTGATGTGTACCTTACTAATGCTCGCAGTAGCGCCTGGGTATCTGATACTGGTTCTGTTGCTAATATTTGCAACTCGAAACAGGGGCTACGGATTAAGCCAAGATTGGCTAAGTACGAGGTGATGATGCGCGTGGGAAATGGTTCCAAAGTCGATGTGATTGCCGTCGGCACGCTACCTCTACATCTACCTTCGGGATTAGTTTTAGACCTAAATAATTGTTATTTGGTGCCAGCGTTGAGCATGAACATTATATTTGGATCTTGTTTGATGTGAGACGGTTATTCATTTAAATCAGAGAATAATGGTTGTTCTATATATATGAGTAATATCTTTTATGGTCATGCACCCTTGATGAGTGGTCTACTTTTGCTAAATCTTGGTAGTAGTGATACACATGTTCATAATATTGAAGCCAAAAGATGCAGAGTTGATAATGATAGTGCAACTTATTTGTGGCACTACCGTTTAGGTCATATTGGTGTAAAGTGCATGAAGAAACTCCATTCTGATGGACTTCTGGAATCACTTGATTATGAATCACTTGGAACTTGCGAACCATGCCTCATGGGCAAGATGACTAAAACTCTGTTCTCCGGAACAATGGAGCGAGCAATAGAGTTATTGAAAATCATACATACTGATGTATGTGGTCCAATGAACATTGAGGCTCGCAGCGGATATCGTTATTTTCTCACCTTCACAAATGATTTAAGCAGATATGGGTATATCTACTTAATGAAACATAAATCTGAAACATTTGAAAAGTTCAAAGAATTTCAGAGTGAAGTGGAAAATCATCGTAACAAGAAACTCAAGTTTCTGTGATCTGATCGTGGAGGTGAATATTTGAGTTATGAGTTTGGACTTCATTTGAAACAATGCGGAATAGTTTCGCAACTCATGCACCTGGAACACCACAACGTAATGGTGTGTCCAAATGTCGTAACCGCACTTTATTAGATATGGTGCGATCTATGATGTCTCTCACTGATTTACCGCTATCATTTTGGGGTTATGCTTTAGAGACAGCCGCATTCACGTTAAATAGGGCACCATCTGAATCCATTGAGATGACACCTTATGAACTGTGGTTTGGCAAGAAACCCAAGTTTCCGTTTCTTAAAGTTTGGGGCTGCGATGCTTATGTGAAAAGCTTCAACCTATAAGCTCGAACCCAAATCAGAGAAATGTGTCTTCATAGGATACCCAAAGGAGATTGTTGGGTACACCTTCTATCACAGATCCGAAGGCAAGATATTCGTTGCTAAGAATGGATCCTTTCTAGACAAGGAGTTTCTCTCGAAAGAAGTGAGTGGGAGGAAAGTAGAACTTGATGAGGTAATTGTACGTCCTCCCCTATTGGAAAGTAGTTCATCACTGAAATCAGTTCCAGTGATTCCTACACCAGTAAGTGAGGAAGCTAATGATGATGATCATGAAACTTCTGATCAAGTTACTACCGAACCTTGTAGGTCAACCAGAGTAAGATCCGCACCAGAGTGGTACGGTAATCCTGTTCTGGAGGTCATGTTACTTGACCATGACGAACCTACGAACTATGAGGAAGCGATGATAAGCCCAGATTCTGCAAAATGGCTTGAGGCCATGAAATCTGAGATGGGATCCATGTATGAGAACAAAGTGTGGACTTGGGTTGACTTGACCGATGATCAGCAGGCAATAGAGAATAAATGTATCTTCAAGAAGAAGACTGACACTGACGGTAATGTTACTGTCTACAAAGCTCGACTTGTTGCAAAAGGTTTTCGACAAGTTCAAGGAGTTGACTACGATGAGACCTTCTCACCCGTAGCGATGCTTAAGTCTGTCCGAATCATGTTAGCAATTGCCGCATTTTATGATTATGAAATTTGGCAAATGGATGTCAAAACTGCATTCCTTAATGGATATCTTAAAGAAGAGTTGTATATGATGCAACCAGAATGTTTTGTTGATCCAAAAGGTGCTAACAAAGTGTGCAAGCTCTAGCGATCCATTTATGGACTGGTGCAAGCCTCTCAGAGTTGGAATATATGCTTTGATAGTGTGATCAAAGCATATGGTTTTATACAGACTTTTGGAGAAGCCTGTATTTACAAGAAAGTGAGTGGGAGCTCTGTAGCATTTCTGATATTATATGTAGATGACATATTGTTGATCGGAAATGACACTGAATTTCTGAATAGCATAAAAGGATACTTGAATAAGAATTTTTCAATGAAAGACCTCGGTGAAGCTGCTTATATATTGGGCATCAAGATCTATAGAGATAGATCAAGACGCTTAATTGGACTTTCACAAAGCACATACCTTGATAAAGTTTTGAAGAAGTTCAAAATGGATCAAGCAAAGAAAGGGTTCTTGCCTGTGTTACAAGGTGTGAAGTTGAGTCAGACTCAATGCCCCGACCACTGCAGAAGATAGAGAGAAAATGAAAGGTGTTCCCTATGCTTCAGCCATAGGCTCTACCATGTATGCAATGTTGTGTACCAGACCTGATGTGTGCCTTGCTATCAGTTTAGCAGAGAGGTACCAAAGTAATCCACGAGTGGATCACTGGACAGCGGTCAAGAACATCCTGAAATACCTGAAAAGGACTAAGGATACGTTTCTCGTATATGGAGGTGACAAAGAGCTCGTCGTAAACGGTTACATTGATGCAAGCTTTGACACTGATCTGGATGACTCTAAGTCACAAACCGGATACATGTTTTTTATTAAATGGTGGAGCTGTCAGTGGGTGTAGTTCCAAGCAAAGCATCATGGAGGGATCTACGTGTGAAGCGGAGTACATAGCTGCTTCGGAAGCAGTAAATGAAGGAGTTCATATCCGATGTAGGTGTCATACCTAGTGCATCGGGTGCAATGAAAATCTTTTGTGACAATACTGGTGCAATTGCCCTGGCAAAGGAATCCAGATTTCACAAAAGAACCAAGCACATCAAGAGACGGCTTCAATTCCATCTGCGATCAAGTCAAGGAGGGAGACAGAGATTTTCAAGATACATACGGATCTGAATGTTGCAAACCCGTTGACTAAGCCTCTTGATCAGCACCAAGACTCCATGGGTGTTAGAATCATTACAATGTAATCTAGATTATTGACTCTAGTGCAAGTGGGAGACTGAAGGAAATATGCCCTAGAGGCAATAATAAAGTTGTTATTTATATTTCCTTATATCAAGATAAATTTTTATTATTCATACTAGAATTGTATTAACGGGAAACTTAGTACATGTGTGAATACATAGACAAACAGAGTGTCACTAGTATGCGTCTACTTGACTAGCTCGTTGAATCAATGATGGTTATGTTTCCTGACCATAGACATGAGTTGTAATTTGATTAACGGGATTACATCATTAGAGAATGATGTGATTGACTTAACCCATCTGTTAGCTTAGCACAATGATTGTTTAGTTTGTTGCTATTGCTTTCTCCATAACTTATACATGTTCCTATGACTATGAGATCATGCAACTCCCGAATATCGGAGGAACACTTTGTGTGCTACCAAACGTCACAACGTAACTGGGTGATCATAAAGGTGCTCTACAGGTGTCTCCGATGGTGTTTGTTGAGTTGACATAGATCGAGATTAGGATTTTTCACTCCGATTGTCGGAGAGGTATCTCTGGGCCCTCTCAGTAATGCAAATCAATATAAGCCTTGCAAGCAATGTGACTAATGAGTTAGTTGCGGGATGATGCATTACAGAACGAGTAAAGAGACTTGCCGGTAAGGAGATTGAACTAGGTATTGAGATACTGACAATCGAATCTCGGGCAAGTAACATACCGATGACAAAGGGAACAACGTATATTGTTGTGCGGTTTGACCATGAAGATCTTCATGGAATATGTAGGAACCAATATGAGAATCCAGGTTCCGCTATTGGTTATTAACCGGAGACGTGTCTCGTTCATGTCTACATAGTTCTCGAACCCGTAGGGTCCGCACGCTTAACATTCGGTGATGATAGGTATTATAAGTTTATGTGTTTTGATGTACTGAAGGTAGTTCGGAGTCCTGGATTTGATCACGGACATGACGAGGAGTCTCAAAATGGTCGACATGTAAAGATCGATATATTGGAAGCCTATGTTTGAACATCGGAATGGTTCCGGATGAGTTCGGGCATTTTCCAGAGTACCAGGAGGTTACCGAAACCCCCTGGGGAGTATATGGGCCTTATTGGGCCTTAGTGGAATAGAGGAGAGGAAAGGAAAAGGTGGGAGGCGCGCTATAACACCCACGATGCGTCTATATCTCCCACGTGTCGGAGCACGACTTAGAGGCATAACCGCATTGTAGGCATGTCGCAAGAGGGGTAATCTTTACACATCCCATGTACTGAATAAGAAAGAGGTACAGAGTTGGCTTACAATCGCCACTTCACACTATACATAAAAATAGCATTACATCATCCAGATACAATCAAGGCCCGACTACGGAACCAAAATAAAGACAACCCCAAATGCATAAGATCCCCGATCGCCCCAACTGGGCTCCACTACTGATTGTCTGGAAAGGAAACGTAGTAACGTCCTGAGTCCTCATCGAACTCCCACTTGAGTTCAGTCGCATCCCCTGGAACGGCATCATCGGCACCTGCATCTGGTTTTGGAAGTAATCTATGAGTCACGGGGACTCAGCAATCTCACACCCTCGCGATCAAGACTATTTAAGCTTATGGGAAGGAAAATGTAGTGAGGTGGAGCTGCAGCAAGCACTAGCATATATGGTGGCTAACTTACGCAAAAATAGAGTGAGAAGAGAAGGAAAAGCACGGTCGAGAAGCTACAAAGATCAAGAAGTGATCCTACATCTACTTACGTTCAAGCATAACACGAGACCGTGTTCTCTTCCCGGACTCCGCCGAAAAGAGACCATCACGGTGACACACGCTGTTGATCCATTTTAATTAAGTTAAGTTTCAAGTTCTCTACAACCGGACATTAACAAATTCCCATTTGCCCATAACCGCGGGCACGGCTTTCGGAAGTTCAAATCATTGCAGGGGTGTCCCAACTTAGCCCATCACAAGCTCTCACGGTCAACGAAGGATATTCCTTATCCCAGGATGACCCAATCAGACTCGGAATCCCGGTTACAAGACATCTCAACAATGGTAAAACAAGACCAGCAAAGCCACCCGAATGTGCCGACAAATCCCGATAGGAGCTGCACATATCTCGTTCTCAGGGCACACCGGATTTTCCAAACTTCCGGTAGGCCAACCCAGAGTTGCCCCTGGTGGCCACCGGCGGCTGACAAGTTGGACCAACACTCAGAGGAGCACTGGCCCGGGGGTTTAAAATAAAGATGACCCATGAGTCCACGGAACCCAAGGGAAAAAGGCTTAGGTGGCAAATGGTAAAACCAAGGTTGGGCCTTGTTGGAGGAGTTTTATTCAAGGCGAACTATCAAGGGGCTCCCATTATAACCCAACCGCATAAGGAACACAAAATCAAGGAACATAACACCGGTATGACGGAAACTAGGATGGCAAGAGTGGAACAAAACACCAGGCATAAGGCCGAGCCTTCCACCCTTTACCAAATATATAGGTGCATTAGAGTAAATAAGATATAATAATGATATCCCAACAATAAACATGTTCCAACAAGGAACAAACTCCAATCTTCACCTACAACTAGCAACGCTATAAGAGGGGCTGAGCAAAGCGGTAACATAGCCAAACAACAGTTTGCTAGGACAAGGTGGGTTAGAGGTTTGACATGGCAATATGGGAGGCATGATAAAGCATGTGGTAGGTATTGCGGCATAGGCATAGCAATAGAGCGAGCAACTAGCAAGCAAAGATAAAGTGATTTCGAGGGTATGGTCATTTGCCTGCAAAGTTCTCCGAGTTGACGTAAGCTTGATCCTCGTAAGCGTACTCAATGGGTTCCTCGATCACGTACTCGTCTCCCGGCTCTACCCAAAGCAAGAACACAAGCAAAGGGAACCACAATCAACCACGGTGCAATGCGCAAGCAACATGATGCAAAACATGGCATGATATGCGGGATGTAATATGCAATGCATATGCGTGCTCCGGAAGGAAAAGATTGAACCAGGCCTCAACTTGGAAAACCAAGTGCGCCGCTGGAAAGATGAGTTGATTTCGGTCGAAATCGATATAAAGACCACCGAAATCGGATGCACGGTTTGCAAATGGCAAGCAAAACAATAATGGCACTCTTCTGCGATTAACAACATGATGCCATATAAATGCAACAAGGAACTAAGCTAATGCACTCTAACATAACAACAAAGCACATGGCAGTGATCCACTCAAGATGTGACAAAATATGAACACTGAGCTATGGCTAAATCACACAATAGCAGGTTCAAACAAGCATGGCAAAAGTGCAAAAGATATCAGGTTCACAGACTTAGTGAAAATAACATGTCAGGAATTAACATCAGGAAGCAATGTTTAGAGCAAGATAACAACATGCTACAGGAACATATCATGGCAAATCAAGGCATGGCATGAAACTACTAAAAGCATATAACGAAAGTCCCTTACTGACCATAAGCCAAAAAGGATCATAAAATATGATGGCACCCATGTAAACATAGCAAGTTTCGTTAACAGATTCAGACTTAGGAGAAAACTGGACATGGCATAAACAGAGTTATGTAGGCATGTTTGCGAGCTCGATGCACTCACCACAAGGCATTTCATGACAAACTAAGCATACACCCAGCAAGAAGACATGATCAAGAAGCTAAACATGGCAAGATCATCCTCATAGCATGCATGGATCAACTACAACAACCTTGACAAAATTGAATAACATGTAAACAATCTGCCAGGAACATTTTATAGCAAAAGTAGAGCAAGATTGAGTTATGCCAGGGTGCTCCATAATTGCAAACAATGACATGGATGGATAGAACATAATAATATCTCAAAATCATCCTTACTGAACATGCTCAAAAGAGGCATGGATCACTCTGTAGCAACATGAATACATGGCATAAAAATAACATCAGGGAAATGACTTAGAAGAATTCTAAGTACCTGAAATCAGCAACATCACGAGAGCTACTTTGCATGCTTGTGCAAGCCACCACATTGATCACAAAAATACATGGCATAAACCCCTGTAAAGATGGCATGGCATATCCCAACACACATGTAGGGCTCAAGTTCATAGGAGGCACACAATAATCATGGCAAAAATGACAAATGTCCATAATCTGATAAGAATCAGGAACTAATATTTTATAGCATTCTTGCAATAGCATTTAGGGCATCAAGATGGACTCAAAAAAGCATGGTGAAATGGAATGAAATGAAGAGGACAAGCAGATGAACATTTTGATATGCCACACGCACGAAACGGAGCAACGGATGATGAGATTAGGCCTGATGAACATGCCTAGAAAATATGAACAGGAAAAAGACATAGACGAAAATAGACCTCCAGATCAAGAGTTTGCTTGCGCGGATCCCGAGGATCATCAGAAAAACTCTGGCCGGAGTTGGAGGAGGTGACCGGAACGAGCTCGGGGAGGCGCCGGCGGGGTCGGGCCGGACCGGATCTGGCCGGACCCGGCTGGAGCTGGAGCGGACGGCGGCGGATGTCGACGGCAGCGGCGCTGGAGGCAAATGAGGCGGCGGCGGACGGCGCTAGAGCGGCTCGGTGGGACGACGGCGGCCGATGAAGGCGGAGGGGAGCACCGGGCGGCGGGCGGCGCTCTCGGGCGCCAGGCGGCGGTGTTGTGCGGGCGCGCGGGCCGGGGAGGGCCTGCCCTGGGCCCGGCGGGCTGCGGCAGCGGGGGCGGCTGCGCGGGATAGGTGGAGAGATCCGATTGGGCGCGGGCGGTGGCGGAGCGTGTCCGGCGGCGGGCAGACACGTCCGACGCGGAGAGGGGAAAATTTCTAGGGTTTTGGACTGCGGGATTTTCGGAGGGGGCATCTATTTATAGGTAGAGGGAGCTAGGAGAGTCCAAATGAGGTGCGGTTTTCGGCCATGCGATCATGATCGAACGACCGAGAGGATGGAGGCGGTTTAGATGGGTTTTGGGACACTTTGGAGAGGTGTTGGGCTGCAACACACACGAGGCCTTTACGGTTCCTCGGTTAACCGTTGGAGTACCAAACGAACTCCAAATGGCACGAAACTTGACAGGCGGTCTACTGGTAGTATACCAAGGCCGCTTGGCAAGTCTCGGTCCAATCCTTGAACGTTTAACACCAGCACATGGAAAGAAGCAAAAGAGGACGCCGGAGGACGTAGGAGTGCCGGAATGCAAAACGGACAACAGGGAAAATGCGCGGATGCATGAGACGAACACGTGTGCAAATGCGATGCACCTGATGACATGGTATGAGATGCATGACATGGACAAAAAAACGAAGACAAAACCCAACCACGAGGGAATATCATAACTTAGTGCCGAAAATAGCAAGAGTTGGAATACAAATAGGGCAAGTTACATACGGGGCATTACAACACTCCACCACTACGAAAGGATCTCGTCCCAAGATCTAGGACTAGAAAAACTCCGGATATTCAGAACGGAGGTGGTCCTCGCGTTCCCAGATGGCTTCACGGTCAGAATGATGTGACCACTTCACTTTCAGGAATTTGATAGACTTGTTGCGAGTCTTGCGCTCAGTTTCTTCAAGAATAGCAACGAGATGCTCATGATAAGACAGGTCTTCTTGGAGATCAATCTCTTCGAAGTTGATGGTGCGGTCAGGAGTCTTGAAACACTTGCGAAGATGAGACACGTGAAACACGTCGTGCACATTTGCGAAGTTGGATGGAAGCTCAAGTTGATAGGCGAGATCGCCTCTTTTGCCAATGATCTTGAAAGGACCGACGTATCTTGGGGGCAAGCTTCCCTTTGATACCGAAGCGACGAGTACCTTTCATTGGAGAGACGCGGAGGTAGACATGGTCTCCGATCTCGAAAGCCAAGTCAAGATGCTTGCTATCATAGTAACTCTTCTGGCGTGATTGCGCGGCTTTGAGATTTTCACGAATGACTTTGCACATTTCTTTAGCCTTTGTGATCAAGTCATTGCCAAGAAGTTGGCGTTCACCAGTCCCTGACCAATTAAGAGGAGTAAGACACTTTCTGCCATAGAGAATCTCGAATGGGGCCTTGCCCGAATTCGCTTGGAAGCTGTTGTTGTAGGATAACTCGGCATATGGAAGACAATCTTCCCACTTCATACCGAAAGAAATGACACAAGCCTTGAGCATATCTTCAAGAATTTGATTTACTCGCTCAACTTGGCCACTAGTTTAAGGATGAAAGGCTGTGCTGAAGCGAATGCTGGTGCCCATGGCCTTCTGAAAGGAGTCCCAAAACTTAGAAGTGAAGATGCTTCTGCTATGATAGATTCTTTGATAGGAATAAAATGAGCCACTTTAGTGAGCTTGTCGATGACAACAAAAATAGCATCATTGCCACGCTTGGACTTGGGAAAACCCGCCACGAAGTCCATCTCAATATGGTCAAACTTCCATCCTGGAATGGCAAGAGGTTGGAGGAGACTAGCTGGTCGTTGGTGTTCTGCTTTCACTCTTCTGCAGACATCACATTCATTCACAAACTAAGAAATCTCGCGCTTCATTCGAGTCCACCAATACGACTGCCTGAGGTCATGGTACATCTTTGTACTTCCAGGATGAATAGAAAGGAGTGAATTGTGAGCCTCGTTTATAGTGACTTTACGAAGGTCACCCTTAGGAACAACAATTCGATCCTCGAAGAAAAGAGTATCTTTGTCATCAAGGCGATAGCACTTGTACTTGGGTTGGCTCTTGGCAATCTCAATCTTCACCTTCTTCACCATGGCATCAAGAAGTTGAGCCTCACGAATCTGATCTTCCAAAGTAGGAGAGACTTGGAGGTTGGCAATGAATCCTTGAGGAACAACTTGGAGATTAAGTTTGCAGAAAGCTTCACAAAGATCCGGTTGGAAGGGCTTGAGAATCAAATTGTTGCAGTAAGCCTTCCTGCTCAAAGCGTCAGCAATGACATTGGCCTTGCCTGGAGTATATTCAATACTCGGATTATACTCTTGAATCATTTCGACCCAATGAGTCTGCCTGAGGTTGGGGTTGGGCTGAGTGAAGATGTACTTGAGACTCTTATGATCAGTGAAGATGTCCACTTTCCTTCCCAACAAGAGATGTCTCCATGTTAAAAGAGCACGGACAACTGCCGCCAACTCGAGGTCATGAGTGGGGTAGTTCTTTTCGTTGGGCTTCAACTGGCGAGAGGTTTAGGCCACAACTTTCTTCTCTTGCATTAACACAACACCGAGACCTTGCAGGGAAGCATCACAGAAAACCTCAAATGGTTTGGATTCATCAGGAGGAGTCAGAACTGGAGCTATGACTAACTTCTCTTTGAGGGTGTTGAAAGCGATGTCACATTCAGGCGTCCAGACATACTTCACATGCTTCTGGAGAAGGTTGGAAAGAGGCTTCGCAATCTTAGAGAAATTCTCAATGAATCTTCAACAATAGCTTGCGAGCCCAAGGAAGCTGCAGAGTTGCTTCACATTCTGAGGCGGTTCCCAATTCACAATTGCAGACACCTTCTCAGGATTAATAGCTATGCCCTTGGCGGATATGATATGCCCAAGGTAGAGAACCTCATCGAGCCAAAACTCGCACTTGAAAACTTCACATAGAACTGATGTTCTCTGAGTTTGTCCAACACCAATCTCAAGTGCTTGGCATGATCCTCCTTGTTCTTGGAAAAGACCAAAATGTCATCGAGATAGACCAAGACGTAGTCATTTGTGTAAGGGTTGAAGATGAAGTTCATCATGCGAGAGAATGTTGGAGGAGCGTTGACAAGGCCGAAAGACATGACAGTGTATTCATAGGAACCATAGCTTGTTCTGAATGCTGTCTTGGGGATATCTTGTTCACGAATGTGAATTTGATGATAGCACATACGAAGGTCAAGCTTGGAGAATACTTGAGCACTTTTGAGTTGTTCGAAAAGCTCATTGATGTTGGGAAGTGGGTACTTGTTCTTTATGGTCTTCTTGTTCAATGGGCGGTAGTCGACACAAAGTCGGTCCGTGCCATCATTGTTCTTGACAAAAAGAACACCACAACCCCATGGAGAAGAACTTGGTCGGATGAGACCCATACACTCTTGAATATCGAGTTGTTTCTTCAGCTCCTTCAACTCTTCAGGACCAAGCTTGTAAGGACGTTTGCAAACAGGTTCCGTGCCAGACTCAAGATCGAGGACGAATTCAACTCGCCGGTGAGGAGGCATTCCTGGAAGCTCTTCTGGAAAGACGTCTTGATATTCACAAACGACTGGAATCTGGGAGATGGCATTCAACTCGCCCTTCTCATTGAGAGAAAACAGTCGAATGGTATCATCACGAGCGGCAAAGACGATCACATCCTCAGACGAGTGTGTCAATTGAATCTGCATGGCAGCACAATCAAGCTGAGCCTTTTGCTTAGAAAGCCAGTCCATGCCGAGAATAAGATCAATATCCGAGTTACCAAGGACCATTGGAGAAGACAGAAACTTATAGTCGCCCATCTTGATAGTAACATCCGGAACCATGGAGTTAGCGTTCATGCGTTTACCCGGTAAGACAACTGCTAACGGACTAGGCAAAACTTGGAAAGCCAACTCATGCTTAGATGCAAATGGTCTTGAGATGAAACAATGCGATGCACCAGTGTCAAAAAGAACTTTTGCAGGAATGTCATTAACAGGAAGGTTACCCATGATCACTTCTGAAGAGTCCTCTGCCTGAGCTGCGTTCATCATGTTAACCTTTGCAAACTTGGGATTATGCTTAACCACTGCATTGCTGGCAGATCTCACAGGAGGAGGAGGCAGAAGACGCCTCTGGTTGAAGCATTTTTTTGCATAGTGACCCTTCTGCTGACACTTGTTGCACGTGACCTCTGAGAGCGTCCGGTGATACAGAGCACTTGACCTTGGAGCATGAGATGAAGCTTTGTTCTGAAAGCCTGGGTTGGGTGGGTGGGAAGATCCATTGCCACCTTTGCTCTTTTGCTGATAAGGCTGACGGAACGGAGGAGGAGGAGGCAACCAATACTTTTGCTGCTTAGTTGCCACTTGAGTTGAAGAAGAAGAAGGAGTTGCATCCCTGACTCTCTTCTTAGATGCATCGCACTTGAGCTGAGCATCCTCTTGCTTTAATGCCATGTTGTAGAACTCAACAACTCATCATACTTTTTCGGCTCAAAAATCACAAGAGCTAGTTGCAGATCTTCTCTGAGGCCACCTCTGAACTGATAAATCATGCTCTTCTCGTCAGGGACGTCTTGCTTGGCGAAACGAGCAAGCTTCTGGAACATGATGTTGTATTGGTAAACAGACAATCTGCCTTGCTTCAGGTTGCGGAACTCCTCACGCTTACTCTCAACAACACTCCGAGGAATGTGGTGAGCTTTGAAGTCTTGGCGGAAATCATCCCAAGTAATCACACGACCTCCTCTGGAATCTTTGTATTGTTGATACCACTCAGCAACTTGGTCTTTGAGTTGGAACAAGGCAAACTTGACAAAGTCCTCAGGCCTAACATTGCTACACTCAAAATGTTTGCAGATATCCACGAGCCAATCATCAGCGTCTGTGGCCTCGACATAGTTACTGAAGGTCTTCGGCTGGTTTGCGAGGAACTGGTTGAGGGTAGCAAACTGAGTTTGATTGTTGCCATGGCCTCTTGGTTGCGCTCTTGCAAGAGTTGCATAATCAACTGCGTGTTGGCATTGGTAGCGGCCATCACAGCTTGCCATGCCTTTGGAGGTGGAGGTGGTGGCGGTGGTTCCGGATTCTGACGCGTTGGAGGAGCCATCCTAAAGAGGGTGACATCCGTTAGCATCTTGAAAGACATATATTCAAGCTGAATCAAATGGATCGAAATTGCAACATATAGCCTTAACATTCGAACAAGAATGAATGAATGAATTCCAAATTAAATGATCACACTTCCATAAATTGAGAAGCCACTTAGATAGAGGTAGATGAATAAAACAACAAGGTACGGACATGAACAAATACTTGGTAAGGATTACGCAATCACAAACCAAATATCTGCGGAAGAAATACTAGAGCTACATGAATTCCCACCTATGAAACTCCCGAAATTTTCTGGTTATGCAATCAGGTGTTGGGGATACAGGGGAAGAATAATATCTCACCCAAAACTAGCAAATCCTACATCTAGCTGTATCCATCCTTCAACACATAGCCAAGAAACCTTCGAAAATCATTTACCTCAACCTTCAAAAAGCATACGCTATAGGAGTTATGGCAATACTCCCGAACTCCCACCCCAGTACTGGGTGGCATCGAGGTTATCTCACAAACAACTGCATAAAAGAGATTTTCGATATCGGTGAAACTCTGGTATTCCAGAACTACAACGATAAAATTGTGACGACAACACCTCGAAGCTCAACTCCCCGGGACACTGCCACAACCCCTAAATGTCAAGAGGCACCAAGAACAATGTTCTCGTCACAAAACCATTGGAACGATTCCAAGATACCCGCGTGATCCTAATTTTTTTAGTGAAATTTGAGAAGAGAAGAGTCAAAACTCTACGTCAGGATGCCTCACCAGAGCGATGAAGGGACTGAGGAGTAAAAAGAATCCTAGTCGCCGATATATATAATCCTATAAGACTCAAAACATTTTTCTAGACTCAACAACGCCAGCAATTCGATCAAGCAGGGGGCTCCTAAGTCGGGGAAGGCTCTGATACCAACTTGTAACACCCACGATGCGGCTATATCTCCCACGTGTCGGAGCACGACTTAGAGGCATAACCGCATTGTAGGCATGTCGCAAGAGGGGTAATCTTTACACATCCCATGTACTGAATAAGAAAGACGTACAGAGCTGGCTTACAATCGCCACTTCACACAATACATAAAAATAGCATTACATCATCCAGATACAATCAAGGTCCGACTACGGAACCAAAATAAAGACAACCCCAAATGCATAAGATCCCCGATCGCCGCAACTGGGCTCCACTATTGATCGTCTGGAAAGGAAACGTAGTAACGTCCTGAGTCCTCATCGAACTCCCACTTGAGTTCAGTCGCATCCCCTGGAACGACATCATCGGCACCTGGATCTGGTTTTGGAAGTAATCTGTGAGTCACGAGGACTCAGCAATCTCACACCCTCGCGATCAAGACTATTTAAGCTTATGGGAAGGAAAAGGTAGTAAGGTGTAGCTGCAACAAGCACTAGCATATATGGTGGCTAACTTACGCAAAAATAGAGCGAGAAGAGAAGGCAAAGCATGGTCGAGAAGCTACAAAGATCAAGAAGTGATTCTACAACTACTTACGTTCAAGCATAACACGAGACTGTGTTCTCTTCCTGGACTCCGCCGAAAAGGGACCATCACGGTGACACACGTTGTTGATCCATTTTAATTAAGTTAAGTTTCATGTTCTCTACAACCGGACATTAACAAATTCCCATGTGCCCATAACCACGGGCACGGCTTTTGGAAGTTCAAATCCTTGCAGGGGTGTCCCAACTTAGCCCATCACAAGCTCTCACGGTCAACGAAGGATATTCCTTCTCCCAGGACGACCCGATCAGACTCGGAATCCCGGTTACAAGACATCTCGACAATGGTAAAACAAGACCAGCAAAGCCACCCGAATGTGCCGACAAATCCCAATAGGAGCTGCACATATCTCGTTCTCAGGGCACACCGGATTGTCCAAACTTCTGGTAGGCCAACCCAGAGTTGCCCCTGGTGGCCACCGGCGGCTGACAAGTTGGACCAACACTTAGAGGAGCACTGACCCGGGGGTTTAAAATGAAGATGACCCTTGAGTCCGCGGAACCCAAGGGAAAAATGCTTAGGAGGAAAATGGTAAAACCAAGGTTGGGCCTTGCTGGAGGAGTTTTATTCAAGACGAACTGTCAAGGGGTTCCCATTATAACCCAACCGCGTAAGGAACGTAAAATCAAGGAACATAACACCGGTATGACGGAAACTAGGACGGCAAGAGTGGAACAAAACACTAGGCATAAGGCCGAGCCTTCCACCCTTTACCAAATATATAGGTGCATTAGAGTAAACAAGATATAATAATGATATCCCAACAATAAACATGTTCCAACAAGGAACAAACTCCAATCTTCACCTGCAACTAGCAACGCTATAAGAGGGGCTGAGCAAAGCGGTAACATAGCCAAACAACGGTTTGCTAGGACAAGGTGGGTTAGAGGTTTGACATGGCAATATGGGAGGCATGATAAAGAATGTGGTAGGTATCGCGGCATAGGCATAGCAATAGAGCGAGCAACTAGCAACAAAGATATAAATGATTTCGAGGGTATGGTCATCTTGCCTGCAAAGTTCTCCGAGTTGACGTAAGCTTGATCCTCGTAAGCATACTCAACGGGTTCCTCGATCTCGTACTCATCTCCCGGCTCTACCCAAATCAAGAACACAAGCAAAGGGAACCACAATCAACCACGGTGCAATGCGTAAGCAACATGATGCAAACATGGCATGATATGCGGGATGTAATATGCAATGCATATGCGTGCTCCGGAAGGAAAAGATTGAACCAGGCCTCAACTTGGCAAACCAAGTGCGCCTCTGGAAAGATGAGTTGATTTCGGTCAAAATCGATATAAAGATCACCAGAATCGGATGCACGGTTTGCAAATGGCAAGCAAAACAATAATGGCACTATTCCGCGATTAACAGCACGATGCCATCTAAAATGCAACAAGGAACTAAGCTAATGCACTCTAACATAACAACAAAGCACATGGCAGTGATCCACTCAAGATGTTTGACAAAAGATGAACACTGAGCTACGGCTAAATCACACAATAGCAGGTTCAAACAAGCATGGCAAAAGTGCAAAAGATATCAGGTTCACAGACTTAGTGAAAATAACAACATGTCAGGAATTAACATCAGGATGCAATGTTTAGAGCAAGATAACAACATGCTATAGGAACATATCATGGCAAAGCAAGGCATGGCATGAAACTACTCAAAGCATATAACAAAAGTCCCTTACTGACCTTAAGCCAAAAAGGATCATAAAATATGATGGCACCCACGTAAACATAGCAAGTTTCGTTAACAGATTCAGACTTAGGAGAAAACTGGACATGGCATAAACAGAGTTACGTAGGCATGTTTGCGAGCTCGATGCACTCACCACAAGTCATTTCATGACAAACTAAGCATACAACCAGCAAGAAGACATGATCAAGAAGCTAAACATGGCAAGAACAACCTCATAGCATGCATGGATCAACTACAACAACCTTGGCAAAATTGAATAACATGTAAACAATCTGCCAGGAACATTTTATAGCAAAAGTAGAGCAAGATTGAGTCATGCCAGGGTACTCCATAATTGCAAAAAAAGAAGTGGATGGATAGAACATAACAATATCTCAAAATCATCCTTACTGAACATGCTCAAAAGAGGCATGGATCACTCTGTAGCAACATGAATACATGGCATAAAAATAACATCAGGGAAATGACTTAGAAGAATTCTAAGTCCCTGAAATCAACAACATCACGAGAGCTACTTTGCATGCTTGTGCTAGTCACCACATTGATCACAAAAATACATGGCATACACCCCTGTAAATATGGCATGGCATAGCCCAACACACATGTAGGGCTCAAGTTCATAGGAGGCACACAATAATCATGGCAAAAATGACAAATGTCCATAATCTGATAAGAATCAGGAACTAACATTTTATAGCACTCTTGCAACAGCATTTAGGGCATCAAGATGGACTCAAACAAGGATGGTGCAATGGAATGAAATGAAGAGGACAAGCAGATGAACATTTTGATATGCCACATGCACGAAACGGAGCAACGGATGATGAGATATGGCCTGATGAACATGCCTAGAAAATATGAACAGGAAAAAGACTTAGATGAAAATAGACCTCCAGATCTAGGGTTTGCTTGCGCGGATCCCGAGGATCGTCGGAAAAACTCTGGCCGGAGTTGGAGGAGGTGACCGGAATGAGCTCGGGGAGGCGCCGGCGGGGTCGGACTGGAGCGGATCTGGCCGGACCCGGCCGGAGCTGGAGCGGGCGGCGGCGGATGTCGACGGCGACGACGCTGGAGGCAGATGAGGCGGTGGCGGACGGCACTAGAGCGGCTCGGCGGGACGGCGGCAACGGCGGCGGCCGACGAAGGCGGAGGGGAGCACCGGGCGGCGGGCGGCACTCTCGGGCGCCAGGCGGCGGTGCTGTGCGGGCGCGGGCGGCGGGCGCACGGGTCGGGGAGGGCCTGCCCTGGGCCCGGTGGGCTGCGGCAGCGGGGGCGGCTGCGCGAGACAGGTGGCGAGATCCGATTGGGCGTGGGCGGCGGCGGAGCATGTGTGGCGGCGGGCAGACACGTCCGGCGCGGAGAGGGGAAAATTTCTAGGGTTTTGGACTGCGGGATTTTTGGAGGGGGGCATCTATTTATAGGTAGAGGGAGCTAGGAGAGTCCAAATGAGGTGCGGTTTTCCGCCACGCGATCATGATCGAACGACCGAGAGGATGGAGGGGGTTTAGATGGGTTTTGGGACACTTTGGAGAGGTGTTGGGCTGCAACACACACGAGGCCTTTACGGTTCCTCGGTTAACCGTTGGAGTACCAAACGAACTCCAAATGGCACGAAACTTGACAGGCGGTCTACCGGTAGTATACCAAGGCCGCTTGGCAAGTCTCGGTCCAATCCGAGAACGTTTAACACCCGCACACGGAAAGAAGCAAAAGGGGACGCCGGAGGACGTAGGAGTGCCGGAATGCAAAATGGACAACAGGGAAAATGCTCAGATGCATGATACGAACACGTGTGCAAATGTGATGCACCTGATGACATGATATGAGATGCATGACATGGACAAAAATCAAAACGAAGACAAAACCCAACCACGAGGGAATATCATAACTTAGTGCTGAAAATAGCAAGAGTTGGAATACAAATATGGCAAGTTACATACGGGGCGTTACACGCGCCCCCCTAGCCCAATCCGAATTGGGTGGGGGCCGCCCCCCCTTTCCTTTCCCCTCACCTCCCCTTCCTTCTCTCCTACACCTACTACTTGGAAGGGGGGAATCCTACTCCCGGTGGGAGTAGGACTCCCCTAGGGCGCGCCATAGAGGGACGGCCCTCCCCCCTCCTCCACTCCTTTATATACAGGGAAGGGGGCACCCCATAGACACACAAGTTGATCATTGATCCCTTAGCCGTGTGCAGTGCCCCCCTCCACCATAATCCACCTCGGTCATATCATCGTAGTGCTTAGGCGAAGCCCTGCGACGGTAGCATCATCATCATCGTCATCACGCCGTCGTGCTGACGAAGCTCTCCCTGACACTCAGCTGGATCGAGAGTTTGTGGGACGTCACCGAGCCGAACGTGTGCAGATCGCGGAGGTGCCGTACTTTCGGTACTAGGATCGGTCGATCATGAAGACGTACGACTACATCAACCGTGTTGTCATAACGATTGCGCTTATGGTCTACGAGGGTACGTGGACAACACTCTTCCCCTCCCGTCGCTATGCATCACCATGATATTGCGTGTGCGTAGGAATTTTTTTGAAATTACTACGTTCCCCAACAAGAAGGTGTACCCAACAATTTCTTTTGGGTATCCTATGAAGACACACTTCTCTGATTTGGGTTCGAGCTTATCAGGCTGAAGCTTTTTCACATAAGCATCGCAACCCCAAACTTTAGGAAACGATAGCTTAGGTTTCTTGTCAAACCACAGTTCGTACGGTGTTGTCTCAAAGGATTTAGATGGTGCCCTATTTAACGTGAATGCAGCTGTCTCTAATGCATCCCAAAACGATAATCGGTAAGAGACATCATAGATCGCACCATATTTATCTTTACCTAATAATAAAGGACAGAAACTTTCATAGTTCTCCATAAGCCAACATTCTATATCTGTCAATTATATGTAAACTATAAAGATCGACGGCTGAGATTTAAAAGGCAAAAAACGAGTCATTCTTCTGCGACTTCATAGGCTATATCGCGTCGTTCATCGTTGCGTCCTCGGTCCACGCACCCACCAAAACCAAGCCGAGAAGGACTCTTCTTTTCCCTAACTACCCCGCGTCTCCCCCGAGACCCTCTTTCCTCTTGCTGCCGCAGCCACCGCCGATGGAGAAAGTGAGAGGAAATAGGATAGGAAGGTGCAACAGACGGGAGAGGGTCATCGGCTGCTGTTGGCCTGAACCTACGAGGTCGGGCGTGACCTGGCGGCATCTTGATTCGCACCTCACACCGCCGGCTGCAGGATCCAAGTTACTCCCGCACGACCGCTGTCTCTCTGCCCAGGGTCGTACCTCTTCACCGGCCGCCCTCCTAATCCCTCGTCTCAAGTATCTTTGCGAGCACGAGAATGCTAAGCGAGATCCAAGAAAAAAGGAGAAGGCGTCATACCATCTTGTGGCACGTTAAGCCGATCCTGGGGAGGACTTCCGTCGCCGCTAGCAAGCCACTGGTGCAGCCCGTGGTGGAGGCAGGGGAGGGTGGGTGGGCGGGGGCCTCGCCAGGGGCGGAGACGGGGGAGGGGGCCTCAAGCGCCCCGAGGCGCGGTGCAGCGTCTGACCCATGTGTCGGTGCCGGGGGTGGCGAAGCAGAAGATGTGTAGCATAGATTCCGGATTGGCCACGACTTCCCACTGCCCGCTGCCCTTTTTCTCCTCTTGCTATTGCTGCTCCCATTGCCCTTCCGTATCGCTGCCCGTGTGCTTTGCACTATGGGAAATGTTTAAAATCATCCGGTTGATTTTCAACTCACGTAAACCTCCTCTCCGACACGACACGTGCCCTGCAGGGTCCATCCACCGCTTCATCCCCAACCTTATCCTCTCCCCTCCCCTCGCATCTCTTCGGTCACTTTTCCTTTTCCTCATCTCTCTCACTGGCCCTTGCCATAGAACTCAGCACCGCAGTTGTAGCCATGACAACAGCCACCACTGCTGTAGGCCAAAGGATGGCATGCGGCCATGGCAGCAGCCACCACGCCGCGATCCCCTCTCATCCCCACGCATGCTCGTTGGAGCCTCTCGTCGCCGCTCTGCTGCGTCGCCGCCTCCGCCGCCGCCTCGTGCTTCGTTGCAGCACCCCGTCGTTGCCGTGCTGCTATGGAGCGCCGCCATGCTGCATCACCGCCTCGTGCTTCATCACGGCACCTCGTCGTTGTCGTGCTGCTATGGAGCGCCGCCGTGCTGCGTCGTAGCCTCACTGCCACATCGTGCTTCCGTGGCAGCACCTCGTCGTCGTCATGTTGCTATGGAGCGCCGTCGTGCTGCGTCGCAGCCTCCACCACCACATCGTGCTTCGTCGCCGCCTCCACCGCCGCATCATGCTTCATCGCAGCTCCCCGTCGTCGTCGTGCTGCTATGGAGCACTGCCGCGCCGGTGGTCGTGCTGCAATGAAGCTTCACCAGCGGCCATCTGGTGGAGAGATGGACCCGCCGCGTCAGGTGCGCCGCTGCACTGGAACATCGCCGACGGTCGTAGGGTGCTGCGATGGAGCACTGCCATGCTAGCTTTGGCGCTATAGTGAAGCATCGCCGGCGGTCGTAGGGTGCTGTGATGGAGCAGCGCCACGCCGCTGTTGGCGCTGCAGCGAAGCGTTGCCGGCGGTGGAGCATGGCTGCGCTGCCGGTGAGGTGGTGGCGTACTGGTGATGTCTACTACACAACCTTCTTCTTGTAGACGTTGCTGGGCCTCCAAGTGCAGAGGTTTGTAGGACAGTAGCAAATTTCCCTCAAGGGGATGACCAAAGGTTTATCAATTCGTAGGAGGCGTAGGATGAAGATGGTCTCTCTCAAGCAACCCTGCAACCAAATAACAAAGAGTCTCTTGTGTCCCCAACACACCCAATACAATGATAAATTGTATAGATGCACTAGTTCAGCGAAGAGATGGTAATACAAGTGGTATATGGATAGTAGATAATAGTTTTTGTAATCTGAAAATATAAAAACAGCAAGGTAACGAATGATAAAAGTGAGCGTAAACGGTATTGCAATGATAGGAAATAAGGCCTAGGGTTCATACTTTCGCTAGTGTAAGTTCCCTCAACAATAATAGCATAATTGGATCACATAACTATCCCTCAACATGCAACAAAGAGTCACTCCAAAGTCACTAATAGCGGAGAACGAACGAAGAGGTTATGGTAGGGTACGAAACCACCTCAAAGTTATTCTTTCCAATCAATCCGTTGGGCTATTCCTATAAGTGTCACAAACAACCCTAGAGTTCGTACTAGAATAACACCTTAAGACACAAATCAACCAAAACCCTAATGTCACCTAGATACTCCAATGTCACCTCAAGTATTTGTGGGTATGATTATACGATATGCATCACACAATCTCAGATTCATCTATTCAACCAACAAATAGAACCTCAAAGAGTGCCCCAAAGTTTCTACCGGAGAATCACGACGAAAACGTGTGCCAACCCCTATGCATAGGTTCATGGGCGGAACCCGCAAGTTGGTCACCAAAACATAGATCAAGTGAATCACGTGATATCCCATTGTCACCACAGATATCCACGGCAAGACATACATCAAGTGTTCTCAAATATTTAAAGACTCAATCTGATAAGATTACTTCAAAGGGGAAAACTCAATTCATTACAAGAGAGTAGAGGGGGAGGAGAAACATAAGATCCAACTATAATAGCAAAGCTCGCGATACAACAAGATCGTATCATCTCAAGAACACGAGAGAGAGAGAGAGAGAGAGAGATCAAACACATAGCTACTGGTACATAACCTCAGCCCCGAGGGAGAACTACTCCCTCCTCGTCATGGAGAGCACCGGGATGATGAAGATGGCCACCGGAGAAGGATTGCCCCCTCCAGCAGGGTGCCGGAACGGGTCTAGATTGGTTTTTGGTGGCTACGGAGGCTTCTGGCGGTGGAACTCCCGATCTAATCTCCATTCTGGAAGTTTTAGGGTACGACGATATATATGGGTGCTGGAAGTACGTCGGAGGAGCCACGGGGGCCCCACGAGGCAGGGGGCGTGCCCTAGGGGGTGGGCGTGGCCCCCACCCTCGTGGGCAGCCCGTGTCTCCCCTGACGTGCACTCCAAGTTCCCTGGGTTGCTTTCCTTCCAAAAATAACTTCTCCAATTGATTTCGTTCCGTTTCGACTTCGTTTGATATTCCTTTTCTTCGAAACACTGAAATAGGCAAAAAACAGCAAATCTGGGCTGGGCCTCTGGTTAATAGGTTAGTCCCAAAAATAATATAAAAGTGGAAAATAAAGCCCAATATTGCCCAAAACTGTAGATAATATAGCATGGAGCAATCAAAAATTATAGATACGTTGGAGATGTATCAAGCATCCCCAAGCTTAATTCCTGCTCGTCCTCGAGTAGGTAAATGATAAAAAGATAATTTTTGATGTGGAATGCTAGTTGGCATAATTTCAATGTAATTCTTCTTAATTGTGGCATGAATATTCAGATCCATAAGATTCAAGACAAAAGTTCATATTGACATAAACATAATAATACTTCAAGCATACTAACAAAGCAATCATGTCTTCTCAAAATAACATGGCCAAAGAGAGCTATCCCTACAAAATCATATAGTCTGGCTATGCTCCATCTTCACCACACAAAATATTTAAATCATGCACAACCCCGATGACAAGCCAAGCAATTGTTTCATACTTTTGATGTTCTCAAACCTTTTCAATCTTCACGCAATATATGAGCGTGAGCCATGGACATAGCACTATAGGTGGAATAGAATGGTGGTTGTGGAGAAGACAAAAAGGGAGAAGATAGTCTCACATCAACTAGGCGTATCAACAGGCTATGGAGATGCCCATCAATAGATATCAATGTGAGTGAGTAGGGATTGCCATGCAACGGATGCACTAGAGCTATAAGTATATGAAAGCTCAACAAAAGAAACTAAGTGGGTGTGCATCCAACTTGCTTGCTCACGAAGACCTAGGGCACTTGAGGAGGCCCATTGTTGGAATATACAAGCCAAGTTCTATAATGAAAAATTCCCACTAGTATATGAAAGTGATAAAATATGAGACTCTCTATATGAAGAACATGGTGCTACTTTGAAGCACAATATATGAGACTCGCTATATCATGGTGCTACTTTGAAGCACAAGTGTGGAAAAAAGATAGTAGCATTGCCCCTTTTATTTTATTTTTTTTATTTTTTTGGGCCTTCTCTTTTTTATGGCCTTTCTATTTTTTGGGACAATGCTCTATTGAATGATGATCATCACACTTTTATTTATTTACAACTCGATACTAGAACAAAGTATGACTCTATATGGATGCCTCCGGTGGTATACCGGGATATGCAATGAACCAAGAGTGACATGTATGAAAGAATTATGAACGGTGGAAAATTGCATGGCAATATATCTCGGAATAGGTAGGTATGGTGGCTGTTTTGAGGAAGGTATATGGTGGGTTTATGGTACCGGCGAAAGTTGTGCGGTACTAGAGAGGCTAGCAATGGTGGAAGGGTGAGAGTGTGTATAATCCATGGACTCAACATTAGTCATAAAGAACTCACATAATTATTGCAAAAATATATTAGTTATCGAAACAAAGTACCACGCGCATGCTCCTAGGGGGATAGATTGGTAGGAAAAGACCATCGCTCGTCCTCGACCGCCACTCATAAGGAGGACAATCTATAAATAAATCATGCTCCGACTTCATCACATAACGGTTCACCATACGTGCATGCTATGGGAATCACAAACTTCAACACAATTATTTCTCAAATTCATAACCACTCAACTAGCATGACTCTAATATCACCATTTTCATATCTCAAAACAATTATCAAGTATCAAACTTCTCTTAGTATTCAACACACTCATAAGAGAATTTTATTATTCTTGAATACCTAGCATATAAGGATTTTAAGAAAATTACCATGCTATTTAAGACTATCAAAATAATCTAAGTGAAGCATGAGAGTTCATCTATTTCTTCGAAATAAAACTACCACCGTGCTCTAAAATATATAAGTGAAGCACTAGAGCAAATGACAAACTACTCCGAAAGATATAAGTGAAGATCAATGAGTAGTCGAATAATTATGCAACTATGTGAAGACTCTCTAACATTTAATAATTTCAGATCTTGGTATTCTATTCAAAAAGCAAGCAAAGCAAAATAAAATGACATTCTAAGAATGGCAAACATCATGTGAAGAAGCAAAAACTTAGGATCAACCGAAACTAACCGATAATTGTTGAAGAAGAAAGGTGGGATGCCAACCGGGGCATCCCCAAGCTTAGACGCTTGAGACTTCTTGAAATATTATATTGGGGTGCCTTGGGCATCCCCAAGCTTGAGCTTTTGTGTCTCCTTAATTCCTCTCATATCACGGTCTCCCTAAATCTCAAAAGCTTCATCCACACAAAACTCAACAAGGACTCGTGAGATAAGTTAGTATAAACCATTGCAAAAACCTTATCATACTCTACTGTAGAAAATCACTAAAATTATTTTTCAACATTGCATACTAAATGCCTCTGCATATTTAATAGTCCTATTCTCAAATAGAATCATTAAAGAAGCAACATATGCAAACAATGCAAACATAACAGCAATCTGCCAAAACAGGATAGTCTGTAAAGAATGCAGCAACATCCATACTTTCCTAGCTCAAACAATTATGAAAGAAAATTCCCACTATAGTAAATTTATCAGTGCTTAATATGCAAAAGGTTTAAACATTTTATCAAATACTGACTTTTCTAGGGAATTATTGCAACAGCGGTAAACTTTCTGTTTTCAAACAGCAACATGTATACTTGTAACATAGGCATAGTAAAGGGTATCAATGCCACTTTTAATGAAATAAAAGATGCAAAACATTGTTCTAAATAAAATAAAGCAAATCCTAACAAAATAAATTGACGATCCAAGCAAAACACATATCATGTGGCGAATAAAAATATAGCTCCAAGTAAAGTTACCGATGAACGAAGACGAAAGAGGGGATGCCTTCTGGGGCATCCCCAAGTTTAGGCTTTTGTTTGTACTTGAATATTACCTTGGGGTGCCTTGTGAATCCCCAAGCTTAGGCTCTTGCCACTCCTTATTCCATAGTCCATCGAATCCTTACCCAAAACTTGAAAACTCCACAACACAAAACTTAACAGAAAAACTCGTAAGCTCCGTTAGTATAAGAAAATAAATCACCACTTCAAGGTACTGTAATGAACTCATTATTTATTTATATTGGTGTTAAACCTACTGTATTCCAACTTCTATATGGTTTATAAACTATTTTACTAGCCATAGATTCATCAAAATAAGTAAACAACACATGAAAAACAGAATCTGTCAAAAACAGAACAGTCTGTAGTAATCTGAATCAAACGTATACTTCTGAAACTCATAAAATTCTCAAATAAATTTCTGGACCTGAGGAATTTATCTATTAATCATCTTCAACAAGAATTAACTAAATATCTCTCTCCAAATAAAAATGGCAGCAATTCTCGTGAGCGCTAAAGTTTCTGTTTTTTACAGCATGATCAACAAGACTTTCCCCAAGCCTTCCCAAAGGTTTTACTTGGCACAAACACTAATTAAAAGCATAAAACCACATCTAAACAGAGTCTACATGAATTATTTATTACTAAACAGGAACAAAAAGTAAGGAACAAAAATAAAGTTGGGTTGCCTCCCAACAAGCGCTATCGTTTAACGCCCCTAGCTAGGCATGATGATTTCAATGATGCTCACATAAAGGATAAGAATTGTAACATAAAGAGAGCATCATGAAGAATATGACTAGCACATTTAAGCCTAACCCACTTCCTATGCATAGGTATTTTGTGAGCAAACAACTTATGGGAACAATAATCAACTAGCATAGGAAGGTAAAACAAGCATAACTTCAAAATTTTAAGCACATAGAGAGGAAACTTGATATTATTGCAATTCCTACAAGCATATGTTCCTCCCTCATAATAATTTTCAGTAGCATCATGAATGAATTCAACAATATAACCAGCACCTAAAGCATTCTTTTCATGATCTACAAGCATATAAAATTTACTACTCTCCACACAAGCAAAATTCTTCTCATGAATAATAGTGGGAGCAAACTCAACAAAATAACTATCATGTGATTGAAAATTAAGATCAAGATGACAAGTTTCATGGTTATCATTATTCTTTAAAGCATACATGTCATCACAATAACCATCATAGATAGGGGGCATGCTTTCATCATAATAAATTTGCTCATCAGAACTTGGGGGACAAAAGATATCATCTTCATCAAACATAGCTTCCCCAAGCTTGTGGCTTTGCATATCATTAGCATCATGGATATTCAAGGAATTCATACTAACAATATTGAAATCATGCTCATCATTCAAATATTTAGTGCCAAACATTTTATAGATTTCTTCTTCTAGCACTTGAGCACAATTATCCTTTCCATCATACTCACGAAAGATATTAAAAAGGTGAAGCGTATGAGACAAACTCAATTCCATTTTTTTGTTTTCTTTTATAAAACAAGAAACTAAAAGACTCGATTGCAAGATATAAATATATACCTTCAAGCACTCACCTCCCCGGCAACGGCGCCAGAAAAGAGCTTGATGTGTACTACACAACCTTCTTCTTGTAGACGTTGTTGGGCCTGCAAGTGCACAGGTTTTGTAGGACAGTAGAAAATTTCCCCCAAGTGGATGACCTAAGGTTTATCAATTCGTAGGAGGCGTAGGATGAATATGGTTTCTCTCAAGCAACCCTGCAACCAAATAACAAAGAGTCTCTTGTGTCCCCAACACACCCAATACAATGATAAATTGTATAGGTCCACTAGTTCGGCGAAGAGATGGTGATACAAGTGGTATATGGATAGTAGATAATAGTTTTTGTAATATGAAAATATAAAAACAGCAAGGTAACGAATGATAAAAGTGAGCGTAAATGGTATTGCAATGATAGGAAATAAGGCCTAGGGTTCATACTTTTGCTAGTGTAAGTTCCCTCAACAATAATAGCATAATTGGATCACATAACTATCGCTCAACATGCAACAAAGAGTCACTCCAAAGTCACTAATAGCGGAGAACGAACGAAGAGATTATGGTAGGGTACGAAACCACCTCAAAGTTATTCTTTCCAATCAATCCGTTGGGCTATTCCTATAAGTGTCACAAACAGCCCTAGAGTTCGTACTAGAATAACACCTTAAGACACAAATCAACCAAAACCCTAATGTCACCTAGATACTCCAATGTCACCTCAAGTATCCGTGGGTATGATTATACGATATGCATCACACAATCTCAGATTCATCTATTCAACCAACAAATAGAACCTCAAAGAGTGCCCCAAAGTTTCTACCGGAGAATCACGACGAAAACGTGTGCCAACCCCTATGCATAGGTTCATGGGGGGAACCCGCAAGTTGGTCACCAAAACATACATCAAGTGAATCACGTGATATCCCATTGTCACCACAGATATCCATGGCAAGACATACATCAAGTGTTCTCAAATCTTTAAAGACTCAATCTGATAAGATTACTTCAAAGGGGAAAACTCAATTCATTACAAGAGAGTAGAGGGGGAGGAGAAACATAAGATCCAACTATAATAGCAAAGCTCGCGATACATCAAGATTGTATCATCTCAAGAACATGAGAGAGAGAGAGATCAAACACATAGCTACTAGTACATACCCTCAGCCCCGAGGGAGAACTACTCCCTCCTCGTCATGGAGAGCACCGGGATGATGAAGATGGCCACCGGAGAAGGATTGCCCCCTCCGGCAGGGTGCCGGAACGGGTCTAGATTGGTTTTCGGTGGCTACAGAGGCTTCTGGCGGCGGAACTCCCAATCTAATATCCATTCTGGAAGTTTTAGGGTACGACGATATATATGGGTGCTGGAAGTACGTCGGAGGAGCCAGGGGGCCCCACGAGGCAGGGGCGCGCCCTAGGGGGTGGGCGCGGCCCCCACCCTCGTGGGCAGCCCGTGTCTCCCCTGACTTGCACTCCAAGTTCCCTGGGTTGTTTTCCTTCCAAAAATAACTTCTCCAGTTGATTTCGTTCTGTTTCGACTTCGTTTGATATTCCTTTTATTCGAAATACTGAATAGGCAAAAAACAGCAAATCTGGGCTGGGCCTCCGGTTAATAAGTTAGTCCCAAAAATAATATAAAAGTGGAAAATAAAGCCCAATATTGCCCAAAACAATAGATAATATAGCATGGAGCAATCAAAAATTATAGATACGTTGGAGACGTATCAACTGGCGTGGTGCGACTCCTGCTGCAAGCCGGGGTGGCGCTGCTTCCAACAACGACGCGCTTTGGTTGCTCGTGTGTTGCTGCGATGACAGCAGGGACGAGCCCGCGAGAGAGCGTTGACTGAATCCAACGAGTTACAAGCGTTGTATCTAACGGACCAGGACCCGACTGATTTCTCTGGAACATAAGTCGGTTGATCCGTAGCAGGCGCCTTGCACTATTCATAGCGAGGATGTGGAGGCAACGGTCCTGCCTAGCACCCCCTTCATCATTTATATGTTCAGTTGGTCGTCCGTCATCAAATTTTTTGCAAAAAAGTCCCTGTGGTTTTTAGGAATTGAACCCGCGGTCCCTCTTTAAGTGGATGTGGAAAATGTTTCGTTTTTTACAACAAACACCCTTCGTTTGTAGGAATTCAAGCCATGATTCCTCTTCTGTTTCATCTCATCCACACACTCCCCACTCCTTTCCAGCCGCGGTGGAGCAGAAGTTGAGGGGCGGAGCAGGAGCAGGGAGGGCGGGAAGGAGAGCAGCAGCGAGTGCGGGAGCAGGCGTCCGAAGATGGAGAGCAAGTAGAGAAGCAGGTCGAGCGGGAAGCAGAGGCTGTTGAGTAAATAGGCAATTTCTTGATTAAATTAATCCATGAGTAAATCACTAGCATGGCATTGACACAAATAAACGCATACTGATATTCAGTCAAGCTAGCACATACTACGCTAATTGCAGAAAGATCTACGTATAACGCTAGCACGGCTAAAACAGTAGGAGTGGGATAAACGAGTTATACCCTCCAGTAGGCCATGTAGAGGCCGCGGCAGCGGCGTCCTCGGCGGCCTTCTTGTCGGCTTCAGCTTTCTCGGCGGTGGCACGTTTGGCGTCGGTGGACATGGTGATGATGAAGGCGACGCGGACGTCGAGGAAGTAGATGATCGGAAGTGAGCAGTTGCGTAATCGCTGCCCAAAAACCTATTCACCCCTCACCCCGTACAGGAACCAGAAGGGCGTGGTTTCGGAGACCTGCTCTCCCGTCGACCATGTACGCGGCGGACGGGGTGGAGTCACCGTCGGCAGCAGCAGCAAGGGAACGACGGTGGGCGTGCGTGTGGGAGCAGATGTGATCTGTTCGTGGCGGCTAGGGTTAGGAGACACCGCACACCTATATAGGCGCAACCGCGTGGAGAGACATGGGCTCGACCCACGTTCGAGTCCGTGACAGCCTATGATCCGACGTCTCAGATCATGGCCCAGCTGTCAGAGAACTCTCCGTTAGTGACTGGCAAAAATAAGCGCGTAGCTGTGAGCTCGGCTCGGCTCAATCCCGCAACCCGCGGCGCGTCGTGACGAGGCGTAGCGTGGCGAGGCAGGCGGCGGAGGAGGACTGCACGAGGGCCTCTTCTGTTCTCAAGCTCCAATAGCATATAGATGAGAAACCCTTATAAGGAGGTCCAACTCCTCTTCCACTTCTGGGGTGGGACTAAAATTCCCACTACACCTAGTGCCATATAACCCACATGGGCCCTTAGAGATTTTTCAGAAATTGCTATATGGGCCTAGAGCCCATCTCAAATTTCAGCAATCCCCCACCAGATCTCGAGGGCCCATTGTGTCCTCTGTTCCAATTACTGTTTTGATATACCAGTGTTTCAGTGAAGACCTGTTAAGGTTGAGCTTCACCTAGAGCAAGTAGTTACACTCCTTCACAATTGAATAATGGACTATGCCTTGAATTGTCAGTTTGGTGTAAAGAAGTTTCACCACATGTCTTGCTAGTACTAGGCTGCCAAAGGCTGACCCCTCGGGTGGAGCATATAAGTCACACTCCTGGCCTATTCATGAGCTTACTAGAGATCATCCCAATCTCATAGACTGTGACCAGCAGTCGGGCTCATGTAGGTGTGTTCCTCCAGAGATCGCTCTATAGGATAGCATCTTGCTTATATAAGCTTCGGAACACATTAAGACAAGTAGTCATCCTACCATACAGTATTGAGAGTATTGGATCCCCAACGGAGTGGGTTAGTATAGTTACTCTCCTCAGTTCACCACTAGCTTGTTTTCTTGGGTCCTAATTCACGGGATCTCCGATCACATAGGTTGGGTTACTACCATGGCAACTCATGAGGGTCTCATACCCATCTCCCTCGATGCATTATCTATCACTACACGTGATAGCCCTTTCGTAAAGGGATCTGCCAGATTCTTAGCCATATGGAAATACTCCAACGCTATCACTCCGGCGTTTCTTAATTTTCTGACAGCCTTTAATCTCATTCATATGTGTTTGTTGGACTTCATGTTGTCCTTTGAACTTTTCACCTTGGTGATGACAGTCTGATTATCGCAGTTCATAAGGATAGCCGGAACCGGTTTATCAACCAATGGCAAGTCCATCAAAAGATCTCGAAGCCATCCTTCTTCGACACCAGATGTGTCTAATGCTGTTAATTCTGCTTCCATTATCGATCTCGTTAAGATCGTTTGCTTGGAAGACTTCTAGGAAACAACGCCACCTCCAAGAATAAACATATACCCAGTTGTGGTCTTCATCTCATCAGCATCAGAGATCCAATTTGCATCACTATACCCTTCAAGTACCGACGGGTATCCGGTATAGTGAAGTCCATAGTTCATAGTGAAGGAAATATTCCCTAGAGGCAATAATAAAGTTATTATTTATTTCCTTATATCATGATAAATGTTTATTATTCATGCTAGAATTGTATTAATCGGAAACATAATACATGTGTGAATACATAGACAAACAGAGTGTCACTAGTATGCCTCTACTTGACTAGCTCGTTGATCAAAGATGGTTATGTTTCCTAACCATAGACATTAGTTATAATTTGATTAACGGGATCACATCATTAGGAGAATGATGTGATTGACTTGACCCATTCCGTTAGCTTAGCACTTGATCGTTTAGTTTTGTTGCTATTGCTTTCTTCATGACTTATACATGTTCCTATGACTATGAGATTGTGCAACTCCCGTTTACCGGAGGAACACTTTGTGTGCCACCAAACGTCACAACGTAACTGGGTGATTATCAAGGTGCTCTACAGGTGTCTCCAAAGGTACTTGTTGGGTTGGCGTATTTCGAGATTAGGATATGTCAATCCGATTATCGGAGAGGTATCTCTGGGCCCACTCGGTAATGCACATCACTATAAGCCTTGCAAGCATTGCAACTAATGAGTTAGTTGCGGGATGATGTATTACGGAACGAGTAAAGAGACTTGCCGGTAACGAGATTGAACTAGGTATTGAGATACCGACGATCGAATCTCGGGCAAGTAACATACCGATGACAAAGGGAACAACGTATGTTGTTATGCGGTCTGACCGATAAAGATCTTCGTAGAATATGTGGGAGCCAATATGGGCATCCAGGTCCCGCTATTGGTTATTGACCAGAGAGGTGTCTCGGTCATGTCTACATAGTTCTCGAACCCGTAGGGTCCGCACGCTTAACGTTCGTTGAAAATATAGTACTATGTGAGTTATGTATGTTGGTGACCGAATGTTGTTCGGAGTTTTGGATGAGATCACAGATATGACGAGGAACTCCGGAATGGTCCGGAAGTAAAGATTGATATGTGGATAGTAGTGTTGAGCCCTGGAGTCCGAGAAGGACTCTTGCCTTTCAGGTGAAACCGACTTTGAGGAGGCTTTTACTCCAAGTTTCGACCCCAGGGCTCAACATATAAATAGAGGGGTAGGGCTAGCACCAAAGACACATCAAGAAACACCAAGCCGTGTGTCGGCAACCCCGTCTCCTCTATTTTATCCTCCTTCATAGTTTTTGTAGTGCTTAGGCGAAGCCCTGCGAAGATTGTTCTTCACCAACACCGTCACCACGTCGTCGTGCTGCCGGAACTCATCTACTACTTCGCCCCTCTTGCTGGATCGAGAAGGCGAGGACGTCACCGAGCCGAACATGTGCAGAACTTGGAGGTGCCGTGCTTTCGGTGCTTGGATCGATCGGATCGTGAAGACGTATGACTACATCAACCGTGTTGATATAACGCTTCCGTTTACGGTCTACGAGGGTACATAGACAACACTCTCCCCTCTCGTTGCTATGCATCACCATGATCTTGCGTGTGCATAGGAATTTTTTTGAAATTACTATGTTCCCCAACAGTGGCATCCGAGCCAGGTTTTATGCATTGATGTTATATGCACGAGTAGAACACAAGTGAGTTGTGCGCGATATAAGTCATACTGCTTACCAGCATGTCACACTTTGGTTCGGTGGTATTGTTGGATGAAGCGGCCCGGACCGACATTACGCATATGCTTACGCGAGACTGGTTCTACCGATGTGCTTTGCACACAGGTGGCTGGCGGGTGTCAGTTTCTCCAACTTTAGTTGAACCAAGTGTGGCTACGCCCGGTCCTTGCGAAGGTTAAAACAGCACCAACTTGACAAACTATCGTTGTGGTTTTGATGCGTAGGTAAGAACGGTTCTTGCTTAAGCCCGTAGCAGCCACGTAAAACTTGCAACAACAAAGTAGAGGACGTCTAACTTGTTTTTGCTGGGTATGTTGTGATGTGATATGGTCAAGACATGATGCTAAATTTTATTGTATGAGATGATCATGTTTTGTAACCGAGTTATCGGCAACTAGCAGGAGCCATATGGTTGTCGCTTTATTGTATGCAATGCAATTGCGCTGTAATGCTTTACTTTATCACTAAGCGGTAGCGATAGTCGTGGAAGCATAAGATTGGCGAGACAACAATGATGCTACGATGGAGATCAATGTGTCGTGCCGGTGACGATGGTGATCATCACGGTGCTTCGGAGATGGAGATCACAAGCACAAGATGATGATGGCCATATCATATCACTTATATTGATTGCATGTGATGTTTATATTTTATGCATCTTATCTTGCTTTGTTTGACGGTAGCATTATAAGATGATCTCTCACTAAATTTCAAGATAAAAGTGTTCTCCCTGAGTATGCACCGTTGCCAAAGTTCATCGTGCCCAGACACCACGTGATGATCGGGTGTGATAAGCTCTACGTCCATCTACAACGGGTGCAAGCCAGTTTTGCACACGCGGAATACTCAGGTTAAACTTGACGAGCCTAGCATATGCAGATATGTCCTCGGAACACTGAGACCGAAAGGTCGAGCGTGAATCATATAGTAGATATGATCAACATATTGATGTTCACCATTGAAAGCTATTCCATTTCACGTGATGATCGGTTATGGTTTAGTTGATTTGGATCACGTGATCACTTAGATGATTAGAGGGATGTCTATCTAAGTGGGAGTTCTTAAGTAATACGATTAATTGAACTTTAATTTATCATGAACTTAGTCCTGGTAGTATTAGCATATCTATGTTGTAGATCAATAGCTCGCGTTTAGCTCCCCTGTTTTATTTTTGATATGTTCCTAGAGAAAACTAAGTTGAAAGATGTTAGTAGCAATGATGCGGATTGGATCCATGATCTGAGGTTTATCCTCATTGCTGCACAGAAGAATTATGTCCTTAATGCACCGCTAGGTAACAGACCTATTGCAGGAGCAGATGCATACGTTATGAATGTTTGGCTAGCTCAATATGATGACTACTTGATAGTTTAGTGCACCATGCTTAACGGCTTAGAATCGGGACTTCAAAGACGTTTTGAACGTCATGGAACATATGAGATGTTCCAGGAGTTGAAGTTAATATTTCAAGCAAATACCCGAGTTGAGAGATATGAAGTCTCCAACAAAAGTTCTATAGCTAAAAGATGGAGGAGAATAGCTCAAGTAGTGAGCATATGCTCAGACTGTCTGGGTACTACAATCGCTTGAATCAAGTGGGAGTTAATCTTCCAGATAAAATAGTGATTGATAGAATTCTCTAGTCACCATCACCAAGTTAGTAGAACTTCGTGATGAACTATAGTACGCAAGGGATGACGAAAACAATTCCCGAGATTTTCATGATGATGAAATCGACGAAGGTAGAAATCAAGAAAGAGCATCAAGTGTTGATCATTAACAAGACCACTAGTTTCAAGAAAAGGGCAAAGGGAAGAAGGGGAACTTCAAGAAGAACGGCAAGCAAGTTGCTACTCAAGTGAAAAAACCCAAGTCTGGACCTAAGCCTGAAACTGAGTGCTTCTACTGCAAAGGGACTGGTCACTGGAAGCGGAACTATCCCAAGTAATTGGCGGATAAGAAAGGATGGCAAAGTGAACAAAGGTATATTTGATATACAGATTATTGATGTGTATTTTACTAGTGTTCATAGCAACCCTTTGGTATGTGATACTGGTTCAGTTGCTAAGATTAGTAACTCGAAACGGGAGTTGCAGAATGAACAGAGACTAGTTAAGGGTGAAGTGACGATGTGTGTTGGAAGTGGTTCCAAGATTGATATGATCATCATCGCACACTCCCTATACTTTCGGGATTAGTGTTGAACCTAAATAAGTGTTATTTGGTGTTTGCATTGAGCATGAATATGATTTGATCATGTTTATTGCAATACGGTTATTCATGTAAGTTAGAGAATAATTGTTGTTCTGTTTACATGAATAAAACCTTCTATGGTCATACACCCAATGAAAATGGTTTCTTGGATCTCGATCGTGGTGATACACATTTTTTGAAGCCAAAAGATGCAAAGTTAATAATGATAGTGCAACTTATTTGTGGCACTGCCGGTTAGGTTATATTGGTGTAAAGCGCATGAAGAAAATCCATGTTGATGGGCTTTTGGAATCACTTGATTATGAATCAGTTGATGCTTGTGAACCATGCCTAGATGACTAAGACTCCGTTCTCCGGAACAATGGACCGAGCAACAGATTTATTGGAAATCATACATACTGATGTATGTGGTCCAATGAATATTGAAGCTCGCGGCAGGTATCATTATTTTCTGATCTTCACAGATGATTTGAGAAGATATGAGTACATCTACTTGATGAAACACAAGTCTGAAACATTTGAAAAGTTTAAAGAATTTCAGAGTGAAGTGGAGAATCATCGTAACACAAATAAAAGTATCTACGATATGATCGTAGAAGTAAAATATTTGAGTTACGAGTTTGGCCTTCAGTTAAAACAATGTGAAAAAGTTTCACTACTCACGCCACCCGGAACACCATTACAGTGTAATGGTGTGTCTGAACATCGTAACCGTACTTTATTAGATATGGTGCGATCTATGATGTCTCTTACCGATTTACCACTATCATTTTGGGGTTGTGCATTAGAGACAGCTACATTCACATTAAATAGGGCACCATCTAAATCCGTTGAGACGACACCATATGAACTATGGTTTGGCAAGAAACCTAAGCTGTCGTTTCTTAAAGTTTGAGGTTGCAATGCTTATGTGAAAAAGTTTCAACCTGATAAGCTCAAACCCAAATCGGAGAAGTGCGTCTTCATAGGATACCCAAAATAAAATGTTGGGTACACCTTCTATCATAGATCCGAAGGCAAGATATTCGTTGCTGAGAATGGATCCTTTCTAGAAGAAGGAGTTTCTCTCGAAAGAAGTGAGTGGGAGGAAAGTAGAACTTGATGAGGTAACTGTATCTGCTCCCTTATTGGAAAGTAGTTCATCACAGAAATCTGTTCCTGTGACTACTACACCAATTAGTGAGGAAGCTAATGATGATGATCATGTAACTTCAGATCAAGTTACTACCGAACCTCGTAGGTAAACCAGAGTGAGATCCTCACCAGAATGGTACGGTAATCCTGTTCTGGAGGTCATGTTACTTGACCATGACGAGCCTGCGAAGTATGAGGAAGTGATGATGAGCCCAGATTCCGCGAAATGGCTTGAGGCCATGAAATCTGAGATGAGATCCATGTATGAGAACAAAGTATGGACTTTGATTGACTTGCCCAAAGGTCGGCAAGCCATTGAGATTAAATGGATCTTCAAGAGGAAGACGGACGTTGATAGTAGTGTTACTATCTACAAAGCTAGAATTGTCGCAAAAGGTTTTCGACAAGTTCAAGGTGTTGACTACGATGAGAGTTTCTCACTCGTATCTATGCTTAAGTCTGTCCGAATCATGTTAGCAATTGCCACATTTAATGAAATCTGGCAAATGGATAAACAAAACTGCATTCCTTAATGGATTTATTAAAGAAGAGTTGTATATGATGCAACCAGAAGGTTTTGTCAATCCTAAAGGTGCTAACAAAATATGCAAGCTCCAGCGATCCATCTATGGACTGGTGCAAGCATCTCGGAGTTGGAATATACGCTTTGATAAGTTGATCAAAGCATATAGTTTTATACAGACTTGCGGTGAAACCTGTATTTACAAGAAAGTGAGTGGGAGCACTACATCGTTTCTGATAAGTATATGTGAATGACATATTGTTGATCGGAGATAATGTAGAATTATTCTGCAAAGCATAAAGGAGTGTTTGAAAGGAGTTTTTCAAATAAAGACCTCGGTGAAGCTGCTTACATATTGAGCATCAAGATCTATAGAGATAGATCAAGACGCTTGATAAGTTTTTCAATGAGTACATACCTTGACAAGATTTTGAAGTAGTTCAAAATGGAACAGTCAAAGAAAGAGTTCTTGCCTGTGATACAAGGTGTGAAACTGAGTAAGACTCAAAGCCCGACCATAGCAGAAGATAGAAAGAGAATAAAACTCATTCCCTATGCCTTGGCCATAGGTTCTATAAAATATGCCATGCTGTGTACCAGATCTATTGTATACCCTACACTGTTTTTGGCAAGGGAGTACAATAGTGATCTAGGAGTAGATCACTGGACAGCGGTCAAAATTATCCTTAGTGGAATAAGGATATGTTTTTCGATTATGGAGGTGATAAAAAGGTTCATCGTAAAGGGTTACGTCGATGCAAATTTTGACACTGATCCAGATGATTCTAAATCTCAATCTGGATACATATTGAAAGTGGGAGCAATTAGCTAGAGTAGCTCCGTGTAGATCATTGTTGACATAGAAATTTGCAAAATACTTACGGATCTGAATATGGCAGACCCGTTGACTAAACTTCTCTCACAAGAAAAACATGATCACACCTTAGTACCTTTTGGGTGTTAATCACATAGCGATGTGAACTAGATTATTGACTCTAGTAAACCCTTTGGGTGTTGGTCACATGTCGATGTGAACTATGGGTGTTAATCACATGGTGATGTGAACTATTGGTATTAAACATGGCGATGTAGACTAGATTATTGACACTAGTGCAAGTGGGAGACTGAAGGAAATATGCCCTAGAGGCAATAATAAAGTTATTATTTATTTCCTTATATCATGATAAATGTTTATTATTCATGCTAGAATTGTATTAACCAGAAACATAATACATGTGTGAATACATAGACAAACAGAGTGTCACTAGTATGCCTCTACTTGACTAGCTCGTTGATCAAAGATGGTTATGTTTCCTAACCATAGACATGAGTTATCATTTGATTAACAGGATCACATCATTAGGAGAATGATGTGATTGACTTGACCCATTCCGTTAGCTTAGCACTTGATCGTTTAGTTTTGTTGCTATTGCTTTCTTCATGACTTATACATGTTCCTATGACTATGAGATTATGCAACTCCCATTTACCGGAGGAACACTTTGTGTGCCACCAAACGTCACAACGTAACTGGGTGATTATGAAGGTGCTCTACAGGTGTCTCCAAAGGTACTTGTTGGTTTGGCGTATTTCGAGATTAGGATTTGTCACTCCGATTGTCGGAGAGGTATCTCTGGGCCCACTCGGTAATGCACATCACTATAAGCCTTGCAAGCATTGCAACTAATGAGTTAGTTGCGGGATGATGTATTACGGAACGAGTAAAGAGACTTGCCGGTAACGAGATTGAACTAGGTATTGAGATACCGACGATCGAATCTCGGGCAAGTAACATACCGATGACAAAGGGAACAACGTATGTTGTTATGCGGTCTGACCGATAAAGATCTTCGTAGAATATGTAGGAGCCGATATGGGCATCCAGGTCCCGCTATTGGTTATTGACCAGAGAGGTGTCTCGGTCATGTCTACATAGTTCTCGAACCCGTAGGGTCCGCACGCTTAACGTTCGTTGACGATATAGTACTATGTGAGTTATGTATGTTGGTGACCGTATGTTGTTCGGAGTTTTGGATGAGATCACAGATATGACGAGGAACTCCAGAATGGTCCGGAAGTAAAGATTGATTTGTGGATAGTAGTGTTTGATCTCCGGAAGGGTTCCGGAATTCACCGGAAGGGGTTCCGGATGTTTCCCGAAATGTTTGGGCACGAGAACACTTTATCTGGGCCAAAGGGGAAAGCCCATGAGGCTTTTGGAAAGTGCAAAAGGAAGTTTTGCGGAGACCAGAGGATAGACGCCAGGAACCCTGGCGTCTAGGGGGTAGACGCCGGGAACCCTGGCGTCTAGCCCTGGAGTCCGAGAAGGACTCTTGCCTTTCGGGTGAAACCGACTTTGAGGAGGCTTTTACTCCAAGTTTCGACACCAGGGCTCAACATATAAATAGAGGGGTAGGGCTAGCACCAAAGACACATCAAGAAACACCAAGCCATGTGCCGGCAACCCCGTCTCCTCTAGTTTATCCTCCGTCATAGTTTTCGTAGTGCTTAGGCGAAGCCCTGCAAAGATTGTTCCTCACCAACACCGTCACCACGCCGTCGTGCTGCCGGAACTCATCTACTACTTCGCCCCTCTTGCTGGATCGAGATCGAGAAGGCGAGGACGTCACCGAGCCGAACATGTGCAGAACTCGGAGGTGTCGTGCTTTCGGTGCTTGGATCGGTCGGATCGTGAAGACGTACGACTACATCAACTGTGTTGATATAACGCTTCCACTTACGGTCTACGAGGGTACGTAGACAACACTCTCCCCTCTCATTGCTATGCATCACCATGATCTTGCGTGTGCATAGGAATTTTTTTGAAATTACTATGTTCCCCAACACATAGTACCTTTCAGATAGGGCATAACTCTTTCAACAGCATACCAATGTACATCACCCGATTTGGAAACAAACCGGCTCAGTTTGCTCATAGCAAACGCGATGTCAGGCATCGTTGCGCTCGCTAGGTACATCAGTGAACCAGTGATTTGAGAGTATCTCAATTGATCTATAGCCGTGCCTTTGGACTTTCGAATCAATACGCTAGGATCATATGCTGTTTGAGATGGTGTGCAGTCCGAATATCCAAAACGACTCAACACCTTCTCAACATAGTGGGATTGCAGAAGTGTAGTCCCACCCTCATTATCTCTCAGTAGCTTGATGTTCAAGATAACATCGGCCACACCAAGGTCTTTCATCTCAAAGTTCTGAGACAGAAACGACTTGACCTCCTCAATGACTTTGAGGTTGGTTCCGAATATCAGTATGTCATCAACATACAAGCACAGTATAACTCCTTCGCCCCCTCCATGGCGATAGTATACACATTTGTCAGCCTCATTTACAATGAAACCAATAGATGTCAGAGTTGTATTAAACTTATCATGCCATTTCTTAGGTGCTTGCTTCAGGCCATATAAAGATTTCAACAACCTACACACCTTTCTTTCCTGACCATCTATCACAAAGCCATCTAGCTGTTGCATATAGATTTCCTCATTTAGCTCTCCATTCAGAAAAGCCGTCTTAACATCCATCTGGTGGATGAGAAGACCATGCGAGGCTGCCAACGAGAGTAATACTCTAATGGTGGTTAGTCTAGGCACAGGTGAATAAGTATCGAAGAAATATTCCTCTTCTTTCTAGTCATAACCCTTGGCCACAAGCCTAGCCTTGTACTTTTCAATCATACCATCGGGCCTAAGCTTCTTTTTGAACACCCACTTACATCCCAATGGTTTGCAACCATAGGGACGCTCAGTGATCTCCCATGTCCCGTTAGCCATGATGGAATCCATCTCGCTACGGAACGCATCCTTCCAGTAGTCAGCTTCTGGTGAGGCATACGCTTCTGAAATAGAAGTAGGAGTATCATCCACGAGGTACACAAAGAAATCAACACCAAAGGTCTTTGCAGTCCTTTGTCTCTTTCCCCTACCAAGGGTTTCCTCGTCATCCTCCTCGGGATTTTCATCATGTGTTTGTTCATAATATTCCATAGGGATGGCAGGTTCAGGAGTCTCCTCAGATTTCTGTCTAGAAGTGCTTTGCATATCTCTCATAGGAAAAATATTGTCGAAGAATGTAGCATCCTTAGACTCCATAATTGTACCGATCTTCTGGTCAGGTACCTCAGATTTTCACTACTAGAAATCTATAGCCAACTCTGTTCTTAGCGTATCCCAAATTAACGCAGTCCACAGTCTTTGGTCCAAGCTTATGCTTTTTGGGGATCGGCACATTGACTTTCGCCAAACAGCCCCAAGTACGCAAGTACGAGAGTGTTGTCCTTCTCTTTGCCCATTTCTCATAGGGAGTGATCTCATTATCCTTTGTCGGAACTTTATTCAGGACATCACATGCCGTCAATATAGCCTCCCCCACCATGCCTTGGATAAACCCGATGTATCTAACATGGCGTTAACCAAATCAGTTAGAGTACGGTTTTTCCGCTCGGTAACCCCGTTTGACTGGGGTGAATAGGGAGGCGTCCTCTCATGAATAATGCCATGTTCCGCACAGAAGGAATCAAACTCACTCGAGAAGTACTCTCCACCACGATCTGACCAGACTCGTTTAATTTTCTTTTCAAGTTGATTCTCAACTTCTGCCTTATAGATTTTAAAGTAGTGTAGAGCCTCATCTTTAGTATTTAACAGATACACATAGCAATATCTAGTGGAATCATCTATCAATGTCATGAAGTATTTCTTTCCACCTTTAGTCAACACACCATTCATCTCACAAAGATCAGAATGTATGAGTTCTAATGGTGCCAAGTGTCTCTCCTCGCGGACTTGTGAGGCTTGCGAGGTTGCTTAGCTAGCACACAAGATAGGCACTTAGAACCTTTGTCTAAAGTAAAACTTGGGATTAAATCCAACTTAGCTAGCCGCGTCATAACACCGAAAATAATGTGACAAAGACATGAATGCCAAACTTCAGATTCATTAACATTCGAATGAACATGGTTCATGACTTTATTACAAAAATCTGCAAGGGAAAGGCGGAACATCCCTCCGCTCTCATAACCTTTTCCAACAAAGAGTCCATATTTCGTAACAACTAATTTATTAGACTCAAAAACCAACTTAAACCCTTCTCTACATAGAAGGGAGCCACTAACGAGGTTCTTCTTGATGGCGGGGACATGTTGCACGTTCTTCAGCTGCACGATTCTTCCCGAAGTAAACTTCAGATCGACCGTGCCAACACCATGAACAGAAGCACTCGCGCCATTCCCCATCAATACGGACCCGTGGCCTGTGACCTGGTAAGAAGTGAACAATGAAATGTCAGCACACACATGTACACCTGCACCTGTGTCCACCCACCAATCGGTGGGCTGAAACACTGAAAAAACAGTAAATAAATTACCGTACCCAGGGGCACCATTATCATTGTTGTCCACAATCATGTTGACGGACTTGGAGTCCTGTCCTGACTTCTTGTACTTGTTTGGGCACTTGTTGGCTCAATGTTCAATCGAACCGCAAGTAAAGCAGCCCTTATCCTTCTTGTTCTTCTTGAAGGTCTTCTTACCCTTCTTCTTAAAGTTGGTATTGTGTTGGACACCGTTCTTTCCCTTGGGCTTGTGGGAGTTGAAGTTCTTCTGGTTCACCATGTTGGCGACAGAAGTCCCTTCGGCCCCTTTTTCGTGCGAGTCCTTTGCCCTTGAATTCTGCTCAACACTCATATGGCCAATGACATCCTCCATAGAGAATTCACATCTCTGATGTTTCAGAGTGGTGGCAAAGTTCCTCTAGGAATTAGGGAGCTCAGCGATTATGCAGCCCGCGACAAACTTGCCCGGTAAATCGCACTTAAGAAGTTCAAGCTCCTTAACAATGCATATTATCTCATGAGCCCGCTCCAATACAGGACGGTTTTCAACCATCTTGTAATCGTGGAACTGCTCTATAATATACATCTCGCTCCCGGCATCGGCGGCCCCGAACTTAGATTCGAGCGCCTCCCACAAGTCCTTGGTGACATGCACATGTAAATATGTGTTGACCAGTTTATCTCCGATCACGCTAAGAACTGCTCCAAGGAACACAATGGTGGCCTCCTTGAACGCCTTCTCCTGTTCAGGAGCAATCGTTCCCGTGGAGACACCGGTGACCCAGAACACATTCATAGCCGTGAGCCATAAAGTGGTCTTAGTCTACCAACGCTTAAAATACGAACCGGTAAACTTATCCGGTTTCAGTGCAGCGGCAAAGCCACTTGCCGAAAAATTCCTACACATAATAGGTTTTTGGATTATTGAGTAAATAGGCAATTTCTCGATTAAATTAATCCATGACTAAATCACTGGCATGGCATTGATAAAAATAAATGCATACTGATATTCAGTCAAGCTAGCACATACTACACTAATTGCAGAAAGATCTACGTATAATGCTAGCATGGCTAAAACAGAAAATAGTAGGAGCGGGATAAACGAGTTATACCATCGAGTAGGCCATGTAGAGGCCGCGGCTTTAGTGACGGCAGTGGCGTCCTTCTTGTCGGCTAATCGCTGCCCAAAAACCTATTCGCCCCTCACCCCGTACAGGAACCAGAAGGGCGTGGTTTCAGAGACCTGCTCTCCCGTCGACCGTGTACGCGGCGGACGGGATGGAGTCACGGGCGGCAGCAATAGCAAGGGAGCAACGGTGGGCGTGCGCGTGGGAGCATATGTGATCTGTTCGTGGCGGCTAGGGTTAGGAGACACCGCACACTTATATAGGCGCAACCGCGTGGAGAGACGTGGGCTCAACCCACGTGCGAGTCCATGATAGCCCACGATCCGATGTCTCAGATCGTGGCCCAGCTGTCAGAGAACTCTCCGTTAGTGACTGGCAAAAATAAGCGCGTAGGTGTGAGCTCGGCTCGGCTCAATCCCGCAACTCGCGGCGCATCGTGACGAGGCGTGGCGTGGTGAGGCAGGCGGCGGAGGAGGAGTGTGCGAGGGCCTCTTCTCTTCTCAAGCTCCAATAGCATGTAGAAGAGAAACCCTTATAAGGAGGTCCAACTCCTCTTCCACTTCTGGGGTGGGACTAAACTTCCCACTACACCTAGTGCCATATAACCCACATGGGCCCTTAGAGATTTTTCAGAAATTGCTATATGGGCCTAGAGCCCATCTTAAATTTCAGCAATCCCCCACTAGATCTCGAGGGCCCATTGTGTCCTATGTTCCAATTACTGTTTCGATATACCAGTGTTTCAGTGAAGACCTGTTAAGGTTGAGCTTCACCTAGAGAAAGTAGTTACACTCCTTCACAACTTAACAATGGAATATGCCTTGAATTGTCCGTTTGGCGTAAAGAAGTTTCACCACATGTCTTACTAGTACTAGGCTGCCGAAGGCTGACCCCTCGGGTGGAGCATATAAGTTACACTCCTGGCCTATTCATGAGCTTACTAGAGATCACCCCAATCTTATAGACTGTGACCAGCAGTCGGGCTCATATAGGTGTGTTCCTCCAAAGATCGCTCTGTAGGATAGCATCTTGCTTATATAAGCTTCGGAACACATTAAGACAGTAGTCATCCTACAATACAGTATCGAGAGTATTGCATCTCTAACGGAGTGGGTTAGTATAGTTACTCTCCTCAATTCACCACTGGCTTGTTTTCCCAGGTCCTAATTCACGGGATCTCCGATCACATAGGTTGGGTTACTACCATGGCAACTCATGTGGGTCTCATACCCATCTCCCTCGATGCATTATGTATCACTACACGTGATAGCCCTTTCGTTAAGGGATCTGCCAGATTCTTAGCCGTGTGGACATACTCCAACGCTATCACTCCAGAGTTTCTTAATTTTCTGACAGCCTTTAACCTCATTCTTATGTGTTTGTTGGACTTCATGTTGTCCTTTGAACTGTTCACCTTGGTGATGACAGTCTGATTATCGCAGTTCATAAGGATAGCCGGAACCGGTTTATCAACCAATGGCAGGTCCATCAAAAGATCTCGAAGCCATCCTGCTTCGACACCAGATGTGTCTAATGCTGTTAATTCTGCTTCCATTGTCGATCTCGTTAAGATCGTTTGCTTGCATGACTTCCAAGAAACAGCGCCACCTCCAAGAGTAAACATATACCCAGTTGTGGGCTTCATCTCATCAGCATCAGAGATCCAATTTGCATCACTATACCCTTCAAGTACCGACGGGTATCCGGTATAGTGAAGTCCATAGTTCATAGTACCTTTCACATAGCGCATAACTCTTTCAACAACATGCCAATGTACATGACCCGATTTGGAAACAAACCGGCTCAGTTTGCTCACAGCAAACGCGATGTCAGGCCTCGTTGCGCTCGCTAGGTACATCAGTGAACCAATAATTTGAGAGTATCTCAATTGATCTATAGTCGCGCCTTTGGACTTTCGAATCAACACGCTAGGATCATATGGTGTTTGAGATGGTGTGCAGTCCGAATATCCAAAACAACTCAACACCTTCTCAACATAGTGGGATTGCATAAGTGTAATCCCACCCTCATTATCTCTTAGTAGCTTGATGTTCAAGATAACATCAACCACACCAAGGTCTTTCATCTCAAAGTTCTGAGACAGAAACGACTTGACCTCCTCAATGACTTTGAGGTTGGTTCCGAATATCAGTATGTCATCAACATACAAGCACAGTATAACTCCTTTGCCCCCACCATGGTGATAGTATACACATTTGTCAGCCTCACTAACAACAAAACCAACAGATGTCAGAGTTGTATCAAACTTATCATGCCATTGCTTAGGTGCTTCCTTCAGGCCATATAATGATTTCAGCAACCTACACACCTTTCTTTCCTGACTATCTATCACAAAGCCATCTGGCTGTTGCATATAGATTTCCTCATTTAGCTCTCCATTCAGAAAAAGCCGTCTTAACATCCATCTGGAGGACGAGAAGACCATGCTGTCGGATTCGGGTTCTGGCAGAACCTTGAGGTTCGAACACTGGGGTGCGCGCGGAGATCTCTCCCCTACCGATCTACGTCCAATCTCCTCGCATGATCTAAGCTGGAAACAACAAACAACACAAGGGACACAAGGTTTATACTGGTTCGGGCCATCGTTGTGGTGTAATACCCTACTCCAGTGTGTGGTGTGGTGGATTGCCTCAGGGGCTGATGATGAATAGTACAAGGGAAGAACAGCCTCGCGAGAGGTGTTCTTGAGCTGGTGCGATGAACTGCTTGGGCGAGTTCAGTCTCCTCTCTCTCTCTCTCTCTGCTAGGGCTCTATCAGATCTCTAGCCCTTTGGGTGTGTTGATCTCTCCGGGGTGTTCTTCTACTCTGTGGTGGCTAGCTCTATTTATAGAGGCCCTGGGCCTCTCCCCAAATAATGAGCGGGAAGGGCGTCAACAATTGGCTATTTTGAAGGGGAACATCTAGTACAAGTTATCCTAACCAAAGGTGGTCTTCGGCTGCAAAAGTACTGGTGATGACGCCGTCTTGGGCTCCATGGTGACCTCCATCCTGCCGCTCTGTTGGTCTTGGTCTCGTTGCACCAGAATGGTAACCTTTGCCCGGTGCCTTGGCCTGTGCTTGCCCCCTGTGCACCAAAGGGGAAACAAGGACACTACGCAGGCCGGCGCCCACCTGGCGCCCGCCTGGTCTTGATCGTCATGGCTTGCGTCACGGGCTACTCGTGAGGTACCCCTGCCTTGATCTCTCCGCCTCCTCGCGAGCCTGCCTGATGAGGCTGCCTCTGAGGAAGCTTCTGGTCATCCGCCCTGCGAGGCTTGGCCCCTCGCGAGGGTCTTGAGCTTGAGCTAATGAAGATGGGCCGCGCTGGGCCCCCACTTGAGCCACGCCGCAAGCCGCAGGCAGGCAAGTCTGGGGACCCCCGTTCCCAGAACGCCGACAGTAGCCCCCGGGCCCAAGGCGCGCCCGGGCTTGGCCTAGCAGGGAAGCGAAGGGGCGAGCGCGAGGCGCCGCGGACCCCAAAAGCTTGCAGCCTCGGGCGCCGCATGGCGATTGATTGGACGTGGGCGTCTGCGCTCCCCCATGACGCCTTGTTGCACGCCCGGCTAAGCGGACTCGCAATTGCACACAGTTGTTCCTCCTTTCCGCTGCTCGCTCGCCTCCTACCTTTCCTTCCTCTTCGAGCTCCAGCCTCTGCCGCCAACCCGGCTCGAGTTCTTCCCTCTCTTCACCGCCATGGCACCGACGAAGAAAGGAAGGGGAAAGAAGCCCGCACCTTTGCTCCGCACACCTCCGGCGGCGGCCCCCGCCGTTGCTCGGTCAATCATACTCAATACAGAAGCCTTGAACAAGGTCCGCTCTGCCCTTGCCACGACCTTCAACGAGTGCGGCGGGACCACAGTCTGGCCTGCGTCCCATGCCTCCCTTGATAGGATCATCACGGAGGTCCGATTCTTCGCCGATGCCCTATGGGCGGGTCTGGTTCCCCCCTTTTCCGCCTTCTTCAATGCGGTGCTCTCCCATTATCAGATCCGTATGATGCACCTCGGGCCGGAGTCCATTACCCTTCTGGCTGTCTTTCCTTTTGTTTGCGAGGCGATGATAGGCATTCCTCCTTCCGTTGCCCTGCTGCGCCACTTCTTTTCCTTGCGCATGAGCGACCCCACTCAGTGCTCAGGGTGCATGAGCTTCTTCGTCGTGCCAGAGACGGCCGCTTCAGGGATCGACTTCAGCCTTCCTTCTCCCGAGGCCAGGTTCAGAGAGCGGTGGCTGTACGTGGACGTCGGAGTGCCCAATCCTCTGCTCCCGCACCCGACCTCGCCTGATGTTCCCCACGCGGGTTGGGATCATGAGGTGCCCGCGAGCCCCCTGTTCGCCTTCGTCTGGCGCCGCTTCCAGAGTTTGAGGGCGCTCAATGTGACAGCATCCAAGGTGGTGAAGGAGTTCCTCCAATGTCGCATTGCTCCTCTCCAGCGCCACTCTCGCCGGATGTGGGACTTTGCGGGGCACATAGACCACATGTGGCTTCAGGAGGAGGGCTTGGCGCCTGAAGCGTTGCGGACGATGCTCAGGTCTTGACCGACGATCCTTCCCCAGGCAGTCTTCAGAGTAATGGTGCCCTCTTGTATCTTTGCTCCGGCAGGGCCGATTTTGTGAGGCAGATGCCCAGCTTTGACGAGTGGGGACTGCGCCCTGCTGGCTTCACGGGGCCCCGCGAGAACCCAGCCACCGTGGTTGCCACCCTTGCTGCCCACAGCAGTCCTTCCTCGGGCGACAGGGTGGGGAGACGAGAACCGGTGGGAGTTGAGGCGCCCGATGTCGAGGTGCCGATGCCGCGAGAAGTCTTGAAGGCAGCGTCTCCCGAGGCCCGCCCTGGAGCGGCGGCAGGTGCGGAGTCGTGGCCTATGGTTCCTGAGGCCGGGGCCCCCGAGGCCCCAACCGTTCCTCATGAGGCGACGCCTGACGGCGCCCCCAGCCTGACTCCTCCAACACTGATCATCTTGTCGCTTCTTCCGCACCAAAGGCTGACCCCTGCACCGAGCGCTTAGGTCGGTTCCACGTAGACTTCGAGGCTCTCCGCAAGAGGAAGGAGGCCTTGGGTGGCAATGAACACCCTTGCCGCTTGTTGAAGCGCAGGAAGTATTTTGCCATGGACGAGTAAGTCTTCTTCTTTCCTTGCTCATTTACTTTGCTATCCCTGCGACTGATTGTGGCCCTTTCAGGCCCTGCCCTGCGAAACTTGCCGAGTCAGCCCGGGAGCCATCCCCCCAAGCTTCGCCTTCTCCGCTGGCCCTGGGTTCGGCGAGCTCGAGCGGCACCCCTGCTGCCAGACCGGTCGGTGGAGTGGTCTGTTCCACAGGGCACCTCGAGCCTGCGCGCCCGCTGTCCTTTCTTCATGAGTCCTCCTGGGGCACATCCGGCTTGCCCCGCGTTCCTCCTCTGATCATAGATGGTGGATGGCTGAGGTCTGTCTTTGGCTCTTCTTCCGTGGGTGGACCGACGCCAGGCCGGATTCCCAAAGAGGTCCATCTGGCGATGACTAGGGCGCCAGCCCCCAGCCCCGTGCCGGGAGGGGGCTTGCCGCCCCGGGGCCCTCCGCATGCTCCGGTGGAAGAGGGTGATGCAGAAGACGTGCTCGGGCGCGCTCGGGAGCGACGCGCTCTTTGCGAAGAGTTCCTCCAGAGGGCGGCGGATGCGGTGAGCCGGATCGGGGCAGAGCTTGCTGACGAGGATGCGCGCCTCGGGGCTGAAGGTTTGCGCCTTGCCGAGGAGAAGCGCAAACTAAAGGTAGCCGTCGCCCTCGCGCATCACCAACGTGATCTTGACAACGCGAAGGCTGAAGCGTAGCTGGTAGCTTCGCGGGAGGCCTGCTCCCAGGCCGTCGAGGAGGCTCGGGAAGCAGACCGATGGCGCAAGGCTGCGGAGGAGCGCGCATGGGAGCTCCAAGCTTGGAGCAACTCCCTGGAGTAGCAAGTGGAACTGCGCCAGGCGGCCCTTGAGTCGATGGAGGGGCCCTCTGTTGACCGGGCGGAGCTTCTGAAGCGCGAGGAGGCGCTGATGCTGGAGGCCGCCGAGCGCAACCTTGACCTTGAGCGGTTGGAGATGAGGGAGCGCCTGGTGGCCCGGGCGGAGGATGACGTTGCCGCGCGCGAAGCCTGGGCCCAGGAAGGAGTCGATCGCCGCGTGGCGGAAGCTCGCTCGGCCTTCGAGCGTGAATACGAGACGAGGTTGGGGCTGATCAAGGCCGAGGCCGAGGGCTGGACCGCAGCCCTCAGTGCCAAACAGACCAAAGTGACGCGGCATGCGGACTCCTCCGCAGCCGCCCTCAGCATGGCGCAGGCGGAGTTGTCCTCTTCCCGGGCCGAGCAGCTTCTTCTCCAACAGAGGGTTGATGACGCCGAGGCTGTCGCGCAACGGAATGAGGACAAGATCCGTCGGCGGCGGGTTCTGGAGCATGTGCATGCCACCATGCTTCAAACGCTCAGAGAGAGCGCCAACACAGCTTTGGGCTATATCTGCGAGGCTGTCGCTAAGGAGCCGCACGAGGTCAACTACGCCGGCAACCTCCAATTTTTCACCGATGTGGTGACGCTTCTGGAGAACCGATCCGAGAGGTCCCGTTGGCTTGTCGAAGAGAGGAGCCGAGCCTTGCTCGGGCGTGCCTTCTCCCACGTCTTCAGCCATCTGCAGGACAGGGACCCCCACTTCGACTTCGACGCTGCCATCGCACCCGTGCCCATTGCCGTCCGGGGCGACCTGGCGCGGTGGGTGGAGGACAACGTGGACGCCCTCGTCAGGGCCTTTGCGTCTGATGACGACGGCGTGGTCGTGGGCGCCAATGAAGGCGGCGTTGTGGACGAGCCTGGCGCTGATGGAGATGCTGGCAGTGGCAATGTCAACGACGCCAGTGATGCCTCCGAGGATACTCAAGAAGACGCGGTGAGTGATATGTCCGACTGACCGCATGTCACTGCTGTTTAACCTGCACGAAGAAGGTTCGGGCTTGGCCCTAAAGGATGTAAGAGCATTTTGGGAGGGGAAGCCCCTCATGTAAAGGTTTGCAATTAGTACCCTGGTAAGCATGATGTTGCGTGTGAACTTAGCCGCTGGCCCGGTGATGGGTCAGCTGGCTTGTGTACCTTCCGACCCCGACGAGTCCCGAGCGGGCCTGTGGGGGCCGCTGCACCTCGGGTGTCTTCTAATTAACTTGTGGATCCCGCGATGAAAATCTCCGGAAAGGGTGCGGTAACAGCGGTCCTGGTTGTGAACGTGCCTGGCCCGGCCCGGCTCACGAGGGGCTCGCGAGGGGGGGCAGCCGATGTTCACTTTGGACGCAAAGCCAAAACTAGAACGTGAGAGATTACTCGAACGAGACTAAACACCCCTTCCCCCAAACACACACAAGCATCGAGCTCAAATCCAACTTAAATCCAAATCGAAGAACTTCGTCAACAAGGAAAGGCAAAAGCAAAAGGCCACGTCCGGCACCTAGTCTAGTCTTCGACGTCTTCTCACCAGCGCGGAGCTGAGTGCTGCCACTGGGCATGGGCGGGAGCCCCCGAGGCCCGAGGGCGGCTCTCCGGAGACTCCGGGGCGTGTACAGCCCCACTCATTATTACGTGAGAGTGTCACGGGCGGTGTCGTGGAATTGTCATGGAAGATGTCCTCAGTGTCAGGACTTAGTCGCGAGGCCAACGCATCTATGTGGTAGCTTGAGAGGGGTTGAGTGGAACGAGAGACGCGAGGTTTTACCCAGGTTCGGCCCCTCACGGTGGAGGTAAAAGCCTACGCCCTGCTTCATTGATATTGATGATGATGATCATGATTACAAGGGAGCTCTATCCCGAGAGCTATTGAGTTGTCTGTCTAAACCTAACTTATCAAAAACCTCTCCTCTTGTGGTGCCCTGCCCCTCCTTATATAAGTTAGAGGGGCGGGTTACATGTGGATTCCTATTAGGATTAGGACTAGTCTACCTTCTAATACAAACCGGATACAAGTCCGGTTCTTAACTCCTTGTAAGGTAAATATTCCTCATGCCTTTCCTCTTAAACCGGCCCACCATTAACATAAACCGGCCTTCTGGGCCTTGGGCCTTGTCATCCGTCTGTCCCGCCTGCTAGGTTACCAGTGAGTCATAATGTTCAGGCAGGTTGCTTGTAAACCGTCTGATCAGGGCGGGTCGCCAGTGAATCGCCAAGTGTAAACTGGGTCTCAAGTAAACCGCCAAGTCCGGCCGGGTTATACCGCGGGGTATATCCCCGACATTAGCCCCCAGTTTAGCTTGGATTTATCCATGGTAAACTTATGCTGCAAAAAACACAAGAACAAATTTGACAGGTTGTGCCCCGGGTTAAGAAATTCTTGTAAACCAGCACCTGAACATCCTTAAGTCCTTGTCATTTCCTTCTTCTAGAAAATCCGGGTCAATAGACCAGCTTCATAATCAAGTTGCTTGCATAAGAAATATTGTAAATCAAGAATCCATTTGAGTCGGCCTTCAATGCTCTGACTTGACAAAAATATTGGTCTTTGAAATATTCAACTAATATCCAGCCGACTTGAAGATGTAGAACTTGCCGGTTTATGATTACCACCATTGCCGGGTTATAAAAACTGATAATTCCGGGTCATGATTGTTACCAACATCGGGTCACACAATTAATCTTCCTGCTTTGCTCAAAACTTAGAATTTGAAGATGTTCCTCCTTTATATGCATATTACCTGTAGCCCCCAAGTCTTAAGAGGAGAACATAGTGATAGCTTAAGACTTGCTTCAATATAAATGTTACAACCTTTGAAGAAATCCAGATTGTTCATCTTAGTCACTAGTCAAAATTGAATATTCCACATATGTAGCCCCCAAGTGCCGGGTTGTCATGCTTGCAGCAGCCTGTGACTTATAATTGCCTTTATGCTCATAAAAACTTCAACCAGTGTAGCCCCCAAGGGCCGGGTCATTATGCAATAATGAGCAGGGGCTTTATAAATATGATCATGTAGACTTGAGTCAGCAATGTGTAGCCTCCAAGGGTCGGGTCATTATGCAATAATGAGCAGGGACTATATATATATATATATATACTTCATTGAAAATAACGTCATATGATGTAACCTCATCATGGGGCTTGAACCCACGTACACAAGGTTAAGAGCTTTGTGCTTTACCAACTGAGCAGTGGATCCTTCAATATAATGGATTAAGACTTGTGTACTTTGAATCATTGATAGGAGCAATAGGTAGCCCCCAAGGGCCGGCTCATTATGATGTGATGAGTCGAGTCTTCAATAAGGCCAATAAAAATGACTTTGCATTAGCCCCCAAGTATCATGGTGCATGCTTGCAGTGACATGAGACTTGCATATTTGATATAATCTCAATTTGAATAATGTAGCCCCAAGTGCCGGGTCGTAAGCCTGCAGCGACTCGGGACTATTCCTTCAATTGTAGAATAAATCATGTCCATTGATAATATAATAGTCATTGCGCTAAAGCGACTTTGAAAACCTTAATCATAATACTGGTTATTAATAACCATAATAAAATCTCGCCATGTTGGCTATTGGGAGATTTGAATAATATAATCCAATGATTTATGAGCGCATGATTCCAATGGCGCAATCCAAATATATACTAGCGACTTATAATCCCAAGCCAGTCCGGGTTAATAAACACTTGATAATTTATCATCATACTGGCGACTTATAGTCGAAAGTCAGGCCGGGTTAATAAACGCCGGTGATTTATAATCCTTCTTTATTCAACCTGTTTCTGCATACAACAAGTTTAAAGTGTCCTGGCGGTTTACCATTGGACGGGTCATAATGCCCAACATATAGCCTGGGTTTATAACCAAGGCTGCACTTAAGAATAATCAAATATGAAATATATCATACCTGTGACATTGAATCACATCGTTGGTTTACCAAATTTTTGTAGTAAGGGTGATAACCCAAATTTTGAGTACTGATAACTCCTCCCATGTCTTGCCGGTTTATAGTAAAACCGTACCGGGTTGTAATAAACACAGGATTATCCATATATAATACTAGCGACTTATAGTCGAAACCAGACCGGGTTAAAAAGCGTCGGATTATGCTTGATCATGTACTGACAACTTGTAATTGAAAGCTGAGCGGGGTTAGTGAACGCCGGTTTATCAAAACCATTATAAATCTCATTAAAGGAGAAAAAACTTGGCAAATAAAAGCATATGAAAACTTGTAGTCGAGGCTTTTCACGGGCTGCCAGGCCCCAAATTCGAGGCTTTTCATGGGCTTCCAGGCCACTGAGTAAAACCATTTTACAAAGCCTTTTAAGATGGACCTTAATCTTTAACCAATCGTCGTTTTAACTTTGACAAGTTCAGGGTCTATGAGATTGACTTGTCAAAAGTTTGGCGGGTCATACCAGGTTTACCTGGATGGAGTGGCTTACTTAAAAAGGCAGGCTAACCCGGGGTTTTAGGTGTATACACCAGGCTTCCAAGCCGTGGCTTGATAGCCTATTACAAGTGTAGATTCTTTGTTCATTGCGAAGCAAAGAATTCCCAAGCAATATTTTGAGCTATGCTCAGTGGGTGCCTATGAGTTGTTCTTTTGCAACACTCTCTTTGGCCCCTAAGTAATTTCCTTCTGGCTTTGAGCCGATCAAGAGGTGTAGCTATGGTTCAAATGCGACCAAGCCCCCAAGTGATTTCCCTGGTGGCCTTACGCCGATCAAGAGGTGTAGCTATGGTTCGAATACGACCAGGGCGCCAAGTGATTTCCCTGGTGGCCTTATGCCGATCAAGAGGTGTAGCTATGGGTCGAATACGACCAAGCCCCCAAGTGACTAATAATATGATAAGCCAATAAGGCGGGATACCCATGTTTGAACCGTGCATCATGACAGCATGTCCTCTTCGGCAACCTTTAACTTTTTGCAAGAGATAAATTCTTCTTGAACCGGGATTTTGAACCAGATATTGAGAGCGTCAGAGCTTTGCAAGAGATAGTTTCCTCTCAAACCGGATTTGAACCAGATACTAAGGGCTTCAGCGCTGTGTGGGAAAGGGGTTTACCTTGAGCCGGATTTTAAACCGACATTCTTCATTTTGAACCGGAAATTTTTTGACGGCCTTTAAATTTTCATCCATATGGTAGTAGCCTCCGGGACTGGGTTATCTTTCCCTCCAATGTCTTGGGGTTCTTGATTTCATTGAAAACCGGAACATTTGCTGAGTCATATCATTGTAGCCCCCGAGTCTCAAGGTGACTCGAGGAGTTGACTTGAGATTCTCCATGTTTGACCGTGATATAAACCGGCATAAGTTGTATATCATTGGTGTTGATAGCACGATGTGAATCCACAGAAGGTTGAGGTGACTGCGGCGGGTTAGAAATGATCTGTATGAGCCGTGTCATCAACTCGGCCAATGGTTCCTTCCAACTGGCTATTTAAAGTTAACCAAACTGTAGTGGCGGCGACTTGTGCGCCTGCCCATTGAGCCATCCAGAGCAGACGGCGGTTGATAGTATATGATAATTTGCCTCCAATTTGTTGAAAACAAAACCGGTCTACCCGAGTAGTGGCTGGCTTTATACTCAATAAACAGCTCATGCAGACAGGTGCGGCCCGCTGTGTTGATGTAGACCAGGCCGCGAGAGACGGACAACAAAGATGATCGCAGAACCAGGGGCGGCTCGGACAAATGAGTCGGCCGCGGCATTGTAAGCCGGTGCAGACAAGAGAGTCGTCCACGGCGTTGGAAGCGGCACAGACGCAGGCAATTCGGCCATGAGCACGGACAATGAATCAGTCGTGTGTGTTGATGTAGCGGGGGTGGCAACTTGTGCAGGACGAGCGCCGGTGCCAAAATAATAATTGCTCATGCCCTTTTTGCGACACCTTTTTGCAAGGAATAATGGTCCTGTTTAAAAATATCATAGACCAAGTAACTGTTTTTGATAAAGATAATATGTGTTAATAAAATAAATTTGGATAGATATCATCTGATTTGTTTGATCGACCAATGATCTTTAAGTAGCTTCCGTAGCCGTAGATAACTCCAGTAATGTTACGGCCATGCAAATATTGACTTGCCCGCTCTTCATTTCAGTATCAAATCCAAATATCTTATCCATCAATAGTATGCCAGTATCCACTGTTCTTGGGAGACTAGTAACTAATCTTTCAGTTTTTCTCTTGTTGCACTTTGGCATGCATCGCCTCAAATTGTCCGTATAGTAGCTCGTATTTCTGCTCATTCTAATTATTGATAGGGGGCAGAAGCAAGCGGCGGGTCATCGACGCGTAGGTAGGAGCCGGGTTCCACGCAAATCATGATGGCTCATGCAGCACAATGACAGTGTTGACAGGCGGTAGGGCTACGCGCGCAGTGCCCTTGGTCCAGCAAGGATCTGACTGATGCTTTACGTGTTTAATGCCCAATTTGCTGACAACATTAGGAGGAAAGGCCCTTGAAGCAAATGCCCTTGATTCCTGAATTAGCTAGGAGCCGCCTCAAGTATGATGCATGTATCACTGGACGGAAGCCATCTGTCCAACGACGTGGAATTTTCTTGACCTTCTAGCAAAGCTTAACTGACACTGCGTATTTAGCTTATTCCATAAAATTCAAATGGCACTAGTTGCCTGCTTGTTATGACCTGATCCAGAGATCTCTTCCAGAGCTACTAGGCATCAAGATGGCATCCGGACCTCAGCTCGGCTGGACTTTTGCCTTCAGTATATTTTCGCTCTAGTGTGAGCAACGCCATCTTGAAATCACCAGGAGGAGCGAAAGACCGCTAACAGTAATTGAATCCCCAGCCGAACCCTTCCCCTATCAACAGCCTTTTGAGTAGCAATGGCATCACGGGTATGTAGGCGAAGACGAGCAGCGGAAACAGGGCCGGGGGTTCATGTTAGAATAAATCCAAAGCCATCATCAATCTACCGAGGACTAAGCAATCACATGAGAAACGACACCAAGATTTGTTAACGAAGTTCACCGATATGGTTACATCCCCGGAGCCTGACTACGGGTGCTCCTCCCCGTGACACACCGTCACAATACCGCACTCCGTCCGCCCGGGCGCCGGCACACGCCGCCGGCTCCCCCTGCGTGCCCGTTCTATTATGTTGGCATAGGTTACATCGTGTGTCTAGCCCCGCTATATATGAGAGGTCTAAGATACAAGTGTCCTATTAGGACACGACTCCATATCCTGTCTACACACCGTACGATTCCAAGTCCAACTGTAACCTAACTTGTACAATAATATTCGACATAATTCTAACAAACTCCACCTTGGCGAATATTCTTCACCACCTTGAATTCATCCATGCATCGAACCCCCTTGTACATTGGACTTGAGATACGCCATGAGCATCGCTGCTACTCCCAGACTCCATGTGACTCCACCTGCAACTTGTAGTCCCTTCTTTTCTTGACCACAGTCAACACTCGAGCAAAATTAAGTTCCTTGTTACTCTAGTCCGTGCTCCCAACTTCCGGAGAATCCGTTCAATGCCATCACGCACCGACTACTGTCTGCATGAAAAATGAACAACTCACATATTGGACGCCACATATAAGAGTTACCTGAACTCAACATCACCGCTCTTTCTTGACCGCCTGTCTGAAACTTGAAGGAATTTCACCGTCGCCCTGTGTCACCTTGAGTCAAATTTGCAGTTGTCTCACCCTTCTTCCGGATAGTCTCTGGTATGTCCCACGGCTATAGCACTCCGCCTCCTTCTGTATATATCATCTGCACTGTGCCATGTGCACTGAACACGACAGAATATACGGCCATGTACACTCTCCGCTTTTGACATTAGGACTTTCCGCCACTTTCGCAGATTCTCCCTGGTCAACTTCTGTCCATCAACCGGCACCAATAGACCCAGTCACCAACTCGAATCTGGTACTCGTCAACACTGCTTCAGCACCCCTGCACAATTTGTCTGACCACATGTCTGACCACCAGTGCCTTGGCTTGTCACTGTGTCCCGTGCTTACCGCATGCCTCGCCGCTATAACCGCGTCGAGCCTCTGCTGTCCTGGTCGAGTCTCCCAGGTAGCTAGCCCTCACTGCCTCAACCCCCACTGCAGAGAACCACCGATCATTACCGACCGATGCCGAGTATCACGTCTTCATCAGACCATTGGGCCCCCGGTCTGATCCACGTGTCTCTCACTATCCCGCTGAAATAGGCTTCGACTCTCCATGCATTTACGCCGTAGCCCCTCCATCAGTACAGAGTGTAGTCATCCATCAGATTCCAACTCCACCTTCAACGTGACTCCATGTAGCTGCGCCTTGCTACCCCGCGCCTTGTCGACTTCAAGCTCTCTCATATGTGCACCATCTTGAATCAACCCCGCGCCATAGTCTATCGAAGCCGCACAAGCCCTCAGGCCTGCACCACGTGTTTCCACGCCTCAAAAGTTGGCCATCATCAGCATCACGCTCCTATGTTGTCGTTGCTCAAATCACCGCCGTCTTCTTCTTTGACCGACATCCCCGTCGATCCGTCAGACAGTCCAGTCCGACCCAGCAGAAATTATCCAACTGCAACCATACTCCACCATGCGTCGTGTCCACCCGCACATCTCCGTGCATTGCCCGACGCCCTGTGTCTGCATGATCCTGACAACGCGCTTGTCCGCGCGCTCCGTTGCGTGTCCACACGCTCCAAGCCATCCGATCAAACCAACCTAGCAAAACTTCCATGCAAACTTGAACGGACAAATCTCTTGTCTGCAAATTATCTTGCCCATGTTTGATATATTAACTTCTCTGTGCACCCAGCAGAAAATGAGATCTCAATGATCCATCCCAACTACTCCCGTGCACACGCGTTGGACCTAGCAAGTCCTCTTTTTTTTTAACCAAACAAATCTCACATCTGACCATAGCAACGCACATCTCAATCCCAGCAAACGCATGCATGCCACGCTTGCACACCAGGCCTCCTTCAGCCATTCGGCTCCTAAGGCCTTGGCTGCATCTGGGCCTTAGGCTAGGCACTCTTGGGCCTCTCGCCCACAGGCCGCACGAACTCACTAGCGCATCGTGCAACGGCCGCATGCCCTAGCGCTGCTGGTCCTCGTCTTCAGCGTGATACCAGCCGCCGCGCGCACTTGTGATCGAACCTCCTGCATGCCGAGCCTCAGACCACGCCGCGTACGCACCTGACGCAGCTTCCTGGACCGCCACGCGAGCCATGCTGCAGCGCTTCTACACGGGACCGACCGAGACTCCCGCTGCCTGCCGTACACCCGTGCGCCGCCGAGAACTCCAGCTGCTAATCGATTTGCCTCCTGCTCTGGATTGCTTCTTGCACTCGCCGACTTCTGCTGCTTCAGAAAATTCCATCGATCGTCCTGGATTTTCCGTCGACTACCATGAGATTGCTCCCGATCGCCTAACACACCACGGATCGAACTAATTTCTTTCGCAGCCTTCGGCATCACCTCCAGATCAACAACCGCAGCCTCAAATCGAACCTTGCTCATGATACCACTTGTTAGAATAAATCCAAGGCCACCATCAATCTACCGAGGACCAAGCAATCACATGAGGAACGACACCGAGATTTGTTAACGAGGTTCACCGATATGGCTACATCTCCGGGGCCTGACTACGGACACTCCTCCCCGTGACACCGTTACAATACCGCACTCCGCCCGCCCGGGCGCCGGCACACGCCGCCGGCTCCCCCTGCGTGCCCGTGCTATTATGTTGGCATGGGTTACATCGTGTGTCTAGCCCCGCTATATATGAGAGGTTTAGGATACAAGCGTCCTACTAGGACACGACTCCATGTCTACACACCATACGATTCCAAGTCCAAGTGTAACCTAACTTGTACAATAATATTTGACACAATTCTAACACTGCACATGCGGAAACAGGGCTGGCTTGGAGCGAGGCCACAACATCGGCCGTAGCGCTGAGTTGAGGCAAGGTGCGGCAGCGGCTCGGCGCGCCAGCTCGGCGTGAGGCCATAAATCGGAGGCAGGCGGCAGCTCGTCTGACGGCGAGTGACGGCTCAGCAGTTGACACGGGCGGCCGGAACATGCTGCGGCAACGGCGGCTCACAGCGGACGCGCCGGAACGCGGCAGAAGCGAGAGACCGCGGACGCGCCGGAGGAGGCGCTTCAGAGGCGGAGGACCCGGCCGGGCGGATCGATCCATAGCGGCAGGGCTTGCTTGCTTCAGAGCAAGCGGCGAGTGCTGCAGGAGTTCAACCGAAGGTGGCCGAGCACAGCGGCAATTTTGACAGAGGCAGAACGCGGTTGCTGCTGATTGCTCATCTTCTTTCTCTTGTCCATGATCTGTAGCGGATAGAACACATGCACGCGTAAGCTTCATGTATAAGTCATTTGACCTCAGCTGAAGTTAACATGTTGTCTTAATTAGTAGTAGCATCGGGGAAAACAGCCAGTGTTGCATGCTGATAGGATTTGACCACCTCGTCAAGACGGGCGCAATGCTTCTCCAAAATGCCTTGTTTTCGTTCAGTCTTTGATGAACGGCCCGTATTTCAGGTCGGACAGAAATCCAATAGCATCTGGGAGAGTCGGCTAAGCAAAGGCGGCTCTCGGCGCAAGCGGCGCGTGGTTTTGGTGGTTCGGCAATAGAAACCGAGGTGATTCGGAGTCAGAGACGACTCGCAGCGGAGGAGAGGGCCGCGGCGGGTCATGGCGATTTGGCGCGAGTGGCGAGCCGGTTGCGGATCCGCAACAAGGGCGGCAGTGGCTGCTTTTTGTGAGGTCGAGGTGGTTCACATACTTGAAGTAGGAGGGCTCTCTTATCCAGCACTTGTGGAGGCCGCGGAGGAAGGCGGCAGTGGCCGCGCCGGCGAGCCCACAACAGCGAGGCGCGGCTCACGGTAGAGGCTGACTAGCCTAACCCCGCCGCGCTCGATGATAACTCGTAGATGTGTATTCTATTAATTTAAAAGTAGAACACTGCACGCTCATTTGATGTCAAAATGACATATAGAGATAACAAATAGACCAAACATACGAATATATTGAAACCTTGCAAACACAGGGATACAAAGATACAAATTAAAAGTGGCACATTCTTGAGACAAACAAATTATTGGATCTACATACAATTCGCTGCAAACAGAGAACTGTATGTAAAGATACAAACAGGTTATATTGATAAGCTAAAAGTAGCTGCTAGTGGATTAGATCATCCTAGTATATCCTCCTGCAGGATTGGTGCCTGTGATGTAATGATAAAGTGATTTTGCAAATTCTTGCATACGTCCGACGGGAGGGTGTGCGCCTGTGTATGTGATAATAGGATCGTCGCTGTCTGTGGGACCAACTTATGTTTCTGCAAATATGACTCTGTTCATATTGGGCAAATGAACAACCAACCGCTCGACAGAAGGTTGGCGACCATGGATATTGTATGCAAACAATCTCCAAAAAGCCTCACAAGCAGACAGATACTTATACATTTCAAAATTTCATTTTATAAGAACGAATCAATAAGAAACATAAATATATGTAAATATATTAACAAACCTGCATTTGATATAGTCGTCAATTTCATTCCTCCCAATAGGACATGGAACAGTGAAAACACCTGGGGGTCTATCTTCAACGTGGAAACGCATACGAACTACATCATGACCCTTTGTGAGATATTTGAACAAATATTTTAACAAGTTCGTCTTGTTGCACCACTCAACGTTTATATGTGCATCAAATCTCTTCAACAATTTCATATTATACGAAACAACCCATTGATTTCCCAGACGTAGCGAATCCTTTTGTCTAAGTACATACAAACCAGTATCACGTCGACGGTAAACTGGATATCCAACATGGTCAACCATTGTATCCTCGCTCAACGGTTTAGGAAAGCGCTTGGAACAACAATTGTTCTTCATGCAGGCACACTTAGTATTATACACTCCACAAGGACCATGCACCATAAACTCATCAACAAGAGCATAACCTAATGGATCAACTAAAGGATCCGGCAGCTCTGCAGAAATTAGTCCATCTATAAACGAAGGAGAAGGATCTTTGGTATCCGCCTTCAACCACACCAACGTGTGCGTATGTGGCAGCCCTCTCTTTTGGAACTCCACAACATATAAGTCTACAGATATTTAAAAGAAATTATGGTACGTCAGAAATTCATACAGAGAGGAGTTAACTTATTGCAAAAAGAAAAGAAGTAGAAGAAAGAACTAACATGCTTGAACGGCACCAAAAAAGGTACCATCTTTAACCCCATCAAGAAATTCCTCATACTTCATACTGAAAACTCGAGTAGTAATATCAGGACGATCAGCCGTAGTCTGTCCAGGTTCGGCAGCGAGAGCATCAGCAATCTCTTGCCGCCTAGGATTACATGTAAAAGTAATAAACAAATCAGGTGCACCATACTGCCGACAGATTGCCATCCCGTCATGATAATTCAGAAGCATATACCGCGGGCCGCCTGTAAAACTGCCATGCAGTATAAACTGCACACCAACATTCTTGCCAGTTGAATTACCCTCACCCATAGCATCAGATATGCCTTGATAGGTCTCAGATCGAAGATTATGTTGCTTACGGAAATGATACTCTAGACGATCAGCCTCTACACAAAAGTAAGCATTGACAGCAATTTGCTGGCTCAGCCGACCACAACTTGTGTAAGGATTCACCTCGCCTTCACGATAGCGAGCATAGTACTTATAGTACTCCAACATGGTAACCTGACCACGAGAAATGCCAGCATCTTCGGGATTACAGTCGACATCATCGTCGGAATCTTCGCCGTCCATACAACCTTCGGCCTGCACATTTGCATAACATGTGGCCGGGAAACCACTAGCATGAACATATCTAATGCCACGGTGATAGCTCTTGTCACCATATGGGAAAAGTATAGGATATTGTAAAGCCATAAGGTTGCAATTAAGTGAAGATATATGCTTCAACGAACCAGACCGCGTCTCAGCAATGACGTCAAACCTTCTGCATTCAGGTGTCAGATCACCAACAATAAGGGCAGCCACTTCAGAAGCAGTAGGGCCAGAAAAACGTGTACCATGGGCACCACCATCGTTGCCCAAAAAACGAATCGAGACAACAGAAACACCAGGAGTACAGAGACTCTGTCGTGCAATTCTAAATTTGTGCACCAAACGGTGATGCACATTAAGCATGTTTATCAATGAAGAAACAATCTCAGGATCAGGTTCAAGGGAAGAAGATTCTTCTCTGTCAAACACATTCAACCTACAGTCCAACTAGTCAGCAGAGTCTATCATGAACAATTGCGCAAACTTGGGAGTTGCACCCTCAGCCGGCAACAATGAACCTATACGATGGTAGACAACCCCATTCATCTTGAAAACATATGGAGCACCTCCAACATTGATACTGCGGTCAACCTGTGCACCCAACTACGTAAAACAGAACATAAAATTATACTGCCGTATTAATCGCATGAACCGAGAGGAAACCGCGTCTCCATCAAAACGCATCAGCCTATCCAAAGGAGAAGGCCAATCACCAAATTTCGACAACGAAATCCTACCCGTCCGACAGCATCCCGTGTAAACAGGAGAGCGAGAAGTTACGTCAGCATGGTGAACAGATCCTTCACGGAACCAAAAGAAAGCCCCACAGTGATGGCAACACAAATCCGGCCCGCCATAATAGGAACGCCTCCTAAAAGTAGCTGCAAGACAGAAAACCAAGTCGGCAAAACAGATCGACAACAAGACGTACGCGTAAACCATACATTATATGCACTCACCCTTAAGCAGTTGGATGTAATCCTTAGAAAAAGGAGGCTGCATCCCACGCACTGAAAATAAACGGGAAAAATACATAAACACATGCAACAGCAACTGGGAAAAAGTAAACACAGCAAGCAAGAAGAGCACCTCTTTTCCGACCCAACCAGTACGATCGCACCACCGTCCGCTTACGGCAGGCATGCAAAACACGCAAAACACGCAAGTGTTCCATAATAGGAGTAGGCAACACTGAAATGACAACCACGTACACAAATTAGAACCATTTTTGAAAGAGAACCATAAAATCCAAGAAAAGCACAGGCATATTTACAAAACTGAACTTACCATTACCAAGAGGAGTAGGCCGACCGAAGGCACCACCAGCACATAAGGGCACCACTCTTGGACGACAGCGGGAAAATGTACTGCCGCCCAATGAACCATGAAGGCAAACACCAGCAGGAAAACCGGCAGGACAAACATTCGATCCGTCAACAACTTGGACAGACAAACTATCTGAAACAAACATTGGACGGACCACATTAGAATCCTAAAAATGAGCACAACATTGAACAGCTAGATGGAGCAGCACCACAGGTATGAAATAAGTAGCCTGATAGAGCAGAAAGCTAACCAGGTCGCACACTGACAGACCGAACAGCCGAAGCAAACCCGTCGACCGCTGAAGAAGAACCCGCACTAATAGCAGAACCTGCAGACAAAAAAGCAACAAATCAATACCCACAACAATTAAATCAACAAGAAGAAACACAGGAAAGCAATAAGAGGCCGCACATGCATTCGCATACATGTAGAAAAAATTGAACGCACTCACCAATGATACAATCTACAGGCCGCTTCCCTAATGAAATCTCCCGACGGCGACTATCAACGTCCACATTAAAATCTTCCGGCGAATCGAATCGGTGGGCACCTACAATATGAATCAACCAATTAAAACGACGACAACCTAGACCAAGGAGCACAAGATCAATATGAAAAAAAGCACAACCAGAGAAAAACAAAGGAGCTCACCAATCCGAGAAGAACGGAACGGCCGGCGAGGACCATACCGGAAGCGGCAATCCGAATCAACTGTAGCTGGCCGGCCACACCCACCAGCGGCTGCCATCGCCGACGACGAATCCACGGAAGAAAGGCGATCACCAGCGCGGCGCACACGGGCAATAACGGCCACCCGAATCCCAGGAGGGCGGCCCCGACGGCGTCCGCCGGATCGAACAGCAGCAGGCCCAACCATCGCCCGACCGTCAGTACTGCTCAAGAAAGAAGAAGGGCAGGCAGAAGCGAAGGGAATGAGGAACGGGCGCAGAAGGGCAGCAGTATTTATAGGAAACGGCGGGAGAGAAGAAACCAAATTGGAAACGGGCAGCGAAGGCGGCGCAGAAATTCCCATAGGATTCCATCGAAGTGGCAACCGCCAGCGCGAGAGATCGGGAAGATGCAGGCGGCGACCGACTCCAGGCGAGCATACGTGGCAGCTAATAGAAATAAAAAAAGGAAATAAGTAGCAGCGCATGCAGAAAGGTCCAAAACAAAACGTAGACAAATTGGTCTCCACATAGGCAGGACATGCAGCCAATACGGAACTGAGGGCAACGCATAGCATGCAACCAATCAGCAAGGGCGGCATCATTTTTTAATAATTCCCATCGACGGCCGCTCCGTGCACCCAGCTGCGTACCCGCCTGTGTCCCCCACTATTACACGTGTTGCACATCCATTGGTCGTTTTTCTATGATAGAAAAAATTCAGAAAAACGTGATAAACTAAACCTGGCCAGGTTTAGTATATTTAGAATAAGGCACGGAGGCGGAACAGAGACGCCTCGAGGCCGGGTGGCTCGGAACGATTTCGAGCAGAAGCGGCTGGTTGTGGTGGAATGTCAGTAGAGGTGCGTCAGTGAGGCCTCTGCCGTGGATCCCAACAGAGTCAGTGCGAGGGTGTGGCGAGGCAACTCGAGGCCGGTGCGCCGGAGATGACCCAGCTAAGGTGGTTGTTCAATCCGCGGTGGCTCACCGCGAGGGCGGCCACGGCCGGGTCATGCGGAGGCGGCTCACGGACGAAGATGACAGCGACCTTGCGGCTTGAGTCCGAGCCCGAAGAAAAGTCCTTGGGCGACTCGGAATGGGTGCGGCGACTCTTGGCACCAAGGCGGACTCGATGACGAAGGCGTGGTTATCCAAGGAGGCGGCGCTCGAGTCCGTGGTCGAGGCCGCAAAAACAAAGAGTGGGGTCCATGGAGTCGACTCGGCGAAGCGGAGGCAGGCCTGCTCGAGATTGCACGTTTATTTCGGCGAGTCTCTGCTAGTTCTGACAATTTGTATTGCTCCGTCCTTTCCGCCGTGAGCTGTGTGGCAAATCTGGACCAATGGAGTATTATTTATCAATCCACGGAACTCTGATCTGTCGATGTAGTGCTAGAAAAATTGCTGACAAGTTTAGAATTCTGTGCCACTTGATGCTCCATGATTGCACAGCTGTTGTGGACAGAAGACATCTGCAATGCCCATGCTTCTGAACCATGGCGACGCTTGACGCTGATCCAATCAGTCTCGCCGACACGTGACTGCTTTAAAAAAACAAAGTTGATCTGGTTTTGGATTGGGTGTTGCATCAGTCTTGTCAACTCGGCGACTTTAAGGCAGCGCACCTAGCGCAACCCTAATTTCTTGGATTCTTCTTCATCCTGGCGATCGTGAGCCCTTCAAGAATTTAACATCATCGTACGCAGGCCTCACGGTAGGCGTCAACTGACCTGAAATTGTCACGGCAGATGTCCTCAGTGTCAAGACTTAGTCGCGAGACCAACACATCCATGTGGTAGCTTGAGAGGGGTTGAGTGGAACGAGAGACGCGATGTTTTACCCAGGTTCGGCCCCTCACGGTGGAGGTAAAAGCCTACGTCCTGCTTCATTGATATTGATGATGATGATCACGATTACAAGGGAGCTCTATCTCGAGAGCTATTGAGTTGTCTGTCTAAACCTAACTTATCAAAAACCTCTCCTCTTGTGGTGCCCTGCCCCTTCTTATATAAGTTAGAGGGGCGGGTTACATGTGGATTCCTATTAGGATTAGGACTAGTCTACCTTCTAATACAAACCGGATACAAGTCTGGTTCTTAACTCCTTATAAGGTAAATATTCCTCACGCCTTTCCTCTTAAACCGGCCCACCATTAACATAAACCGGCCTTCTGGGCCTTGGGCCTTGTCATCCGTCTGTCCCGCCTGCTAGGTTATCAATGAGTCATAATGTTCAGGCAGGTTGCTTGTAAACCGTCTGATCAGGGCGGGTCGCCAGTGAATCGCCAAGTGTAAACCGGGTCTCAAGTAAACCGCCAAGTCCGGCCGGGTCATATTTTCGGCCGGGTTATACCGCGGGGTATATCCCCGACAGGCGGCGAGCTTCACAGGCACTGGGCCTTCTTCACAGGTACTGGCCTTGCTTCATATCGCCAGACAAGGGCCCCGCCTTGCGCCTCACTCTGCCGCCATCGATGGCGACCGGAAACCAAGGACGACGCCAATGGGGCAGAGCGGTCGCCAGCGGTTCCCCCGACGACCACGAGTCCCCTGCCAGGGGCAGGCCCTGGGGCACCTCCCCGGCAGGGGGCCTACCTCCTGAGAATGCCTTGCTCCGACCGCCATGGGGACGAACCCGAAACTCGGCCCCTCTCCTGCAGCCCCCTGCGCCCTCCTCCTGAGGGGTATGAGGCTGCAGAATTGGGGCAGCCACCTGCTGTGGCGACCTGTATCTCCTGCGACCCATGGTTAGCATAAGCTTGCTCCTGAGGGATGAGTGGTACCCGATAGTTGCCGCAGCCGGTGCGGCTGTCGAGGCTCTCTTGTGGTTCCTGAAAGAGCTCAGCTCCTAGCGTCTCCTCGCCCCAGCCTGGCCTGAGGAATGAGCCATGATCTTCTTCCAGCGCGCACCCCTGATCCACCATGCGGGGCACGTAAGCTTCTGGGGCCACCGCCCCGTGCGCCTCGCTGTAGCGCCCCGCATGCCATGCAGCCTGGCTTGGAGCACCGTCTTGGGGGTGATGGCGCGGCGGTCCGTCGAAGCCGAAGGCCACGGCGGGCACCCCTTCGCTGGCCTGATAAGAGGCCGGCGCGACTTGTCGCCTGGTGCCGGCGGGGTGTTGGCGCTGAATGGCCCTGGAGTCCGCCAGAAGTTGCATGCACGCGCATGACGCCGCCATACGGCCTGCCTTGGGTCTGGGGTGGCAGCTGGACGCAGAAAGGAGGTGTCCCTGAGGCGGCGGCGTCTAGGAGCTCGGCGACTCGCTCCAGCAACACGTCGCGGCCGCCCTCCAGCAGCAGACACCGTAGCAGCTCTCGGGCCACCGTGAGCGCGACCCTGGAGTTTGCTTGCTCCCGTCGGGTGTACGACGCCGTGGCCGCGGCGTGGTTTGAGGCCCTTGCTGCGGCCCGCACCTGTCATGGTGTGAGGGTAGGCGGCGTCTGGCCGCGTTGCCCGCGCCCCGCAGCGCCCTGCGGAGCGCAGGCTGCCTGAGGCGCAAGGTTGAGGTCGCCTTGGGCCAGTGACACGGCGTGGGCGGGCCATGCTACCCAGCGGTCGGCGTTGGCAGCCGGGTCGCTTGACATCTGAACGGCGAGGCGACGGAACGCGATGCGGAGGAAGAAGGATTCCGGCGCAACCCTACCTGGCGCGCCAAATGTCGGATTTCGGGTTCCAGCAGAACCTTGAGGTTCGAACACTGGGGTGCGCATGGAGATCTCTCCCCTACCGATCTACGTCCAATCTCCTCGCGTGATCTAAGCTGGAAACAATGAACAACACAAGGGACACAAGGTTTATACTGGTTCGGGCCACTGTTGTGGTGTAATATCATACTCCAGTGTGTGGTGTGGTGGATTGCCTCAGGGGCTGATGATGAACAGTACAAGGGAAGAACAGCCTCTCAAGAGGTGTTCTTGAGCTGGTGCGATGAACTGCTTGGGCGAGTTCAGTCGCCTCTCTCTCTGCTAGGGCTCTATCAGATCTCTAGCCCTTTGGGTGTGTTGATCTCTCCGGGGTGTTCTTCTACTCTGTGGTCGCTAGCTCTATTTATAGAGGCCCTGGGCCTCTTCCCAAATAATGAGCGGGAAGGGCGCCAACAATTGGCCATTTTGAAGGGGAACATCTAGTACAAGTTATCCTGACCAAAGGTGGTCTTCGGGTGCCAAAAGTACTGGTGATGACATCGTCTTGGGCTCCACGGTGACCTTCGTCCTACCGCTGTTGGTCTTGGTATCGTTGCACCAGAATGGTAACCTTTGCCCGGTGCCTTGGCCTGTGCTTGCCCCCTTTGCACCAAAGGGGAAACAAGGACACTGCGCAGGCCGGCGCCCGCCTGGTCTCGATCGTCATGGCTTGCGTCACGGGCTCCTCGTGAGGTACCCCTGCCTTGATCTCTCCGCCTCCTCGCGAGCCTGCCTGATGAGGCTGCCTCTGAGGAAGCTTCCGGTCGTCCGCCCCACGAGGCTTGGTCCCTCGCGAGGGTCTTGAGCCTGAGCTGATGAAGATGGGTCGCGCTGGGCCCCCACTTGAGCCACGCCGCAGGCCGCAGGCAGGCAAGTCTGGGGACCCCCGTTCCTAGAACGCCAACACATGCGAGGCCACCAACGAGAGTAATACTCTAATGGTGGCCCGTCTAGGCACAGGTGAATAAGTATCAAAGAAATCTTCCTCTTCTTTCTGGTCATAACCCTTGGCCACAAGCCTAGCCTTGTACTTTTCAATCGTACCATCAAGCCTAAGTTTCTTTTTGAACACCCACTTACATCCCAATGGTTTGCAACCATAGGGACGCTCAGTGATCTCCCATGTCCCGTTAGCCATGATGGAATCCATCTCGCTACGGACCGCATCCTTCCAGTAGTTAGCTTCTGGTGAGGCATACACTTCTGAAATAGAAGTAGGAGTATCATCCACGAGGTACACGAAGAAATCACCACCAAAGGTCTTTGCAGTCCTTTGTCTCTTTCCCCTACCAAGGGTTTCCTCGTCATCCTCCTCGGGATTTTCATCATGTGTTTGTTCATATATTCCATAGGGATGGCAGGTTCAGGAGTCTCCTCAGATTTCTGTCTAGAAGTGCTTTGCATATCTCTCATGGGAAAAATATCCTCGAAGAATGTAGCATCCTTAGACTCCATAATTGTACCGACCTTCTGGTCAGGTACCTCAGATTTCACTACTAGAAATCTATAGCCAACACTGTTCTTAGCGTAGCCCAAATTAACGCAGTCCATAGTCTTTGGTCCAAGCTTACGCTTTTTGGGGATCGGCACATTGACTTTCACCAAACAACCCCAAGTACGCAAGTACGAGAGTGTTGTCCTTCTCTTTGCCCATTTCTCATAGGGAGTGACCTCATTATTGTCGGTGTCAAAACCGGCGGATCTCGGGTAGGGGGTCCCGAACTGTGCGTCTAGGCGGATGGTAACAGGAGGCAAGGGACACAATGTTTTACCCAGGTTCGGGCCCTCTTGATGGAGGTAAAACCCTACGTCCTGCTTGATTAATATTGATGATATGGGTAGTACAAGAGTAGATCTACCACGAGATCAAGGAGGCTAAACCCTAGAAGCTAGCCTATGGTATGATTGTTGTTTGTCTTACGGACTAAAACTCTCCGGTTTATATAGACACCGGAGAGGGCTAGGGTTACACAGAGTCGGTTACAATGGTAGGAGATCTACATATCCGTATCGCCAAGCTTGCCTTCCACGCCAAGGAAAGTCCCTTCCGGACACGGGACGAAGTCTTCAATCTTGTATCTTCATAGTCCAGGAGTCCGGCCGAAGGTATAGTCCGGCTATCCGGACACCCCCTAATCCAGGACTCCCTCAATTATCCTTTGTCGGAACTTTATTCAGGTCATGGCATGCCGTCAATATAACCTCCCCCACCATGCCTTAGATAAACCTGATGTATCTAACATGGCGTTAACCAAATCAGTTAGAGTATGGTTTTTCCGCTCGGCAACCCCGTTTGACTGTGGTGAATAGGGAGGCGTCCTCTCATGAATAATGCCATGTTCTGCACAGAAGGAATCAAACTCACTCGAGAAGTACTCTCCACCACGATCTGACCGGACTCGTTTAATTTTCTTTTCAAGTTTATTCTCAACTTCTGCCTTATAGATTTTAAAGTAGTGTAGAGCCTCATCTTTAGTATTTAACAGATACACATAGCAATATCTAGTGGAATCATCTATCAATGTCATGAAGTATTTCTTTCCACCTTTAGTCAACACACCATTCATCTCACAAAGATCAGAATGTATGAGTTCTAATGGTGCCAAGTGTCTCTCCTTCGCGGCCTTGTGATGCTTGCGAGGTTGTTTAGCTTGCACACATGAGAGGCACTTAGAACCTTTGGCCAAAGTAAAATTCTGGATTAAATCCAACTTGGGTAGCCTTGTCATAACATCGAAACTAATGTGAGAAAGACGTGAATGCCAAACTTCAGATTCATTAACATTCGAATGAACATGGTTCACGACTTTATTACAAAAATCTGCGAGGGAAAGGCGGAACATCCCTCCGCTCTCATAACCTTTTCCAACAAAGAGTCCATATTTCGTAACAACTAATTTATTAGACTCAAAAACCAACTCAAACCCTTCTCTACATAGAAGGGAGCCACTAACGAGGTTCTTCTTGATGGCGGGGACATGTTGCATGTTCTTTAGCTGCACGATTCTTCCCGAAGTAAACTTCAGATCGACCGTGCCAACACCATGAACAGAAGCACTTGCGCCATTCCCCATCAATACGGACTCGTGGCCTGTGACCTGGTAAGAAGTGAACAATGAAATGTCAGCACACACATGTACACCTGCACCTGTGTCCACCCACCAATCGGTGGGCTGAAACACTGAAAAAACAGTAAATAAATTACCGTAGCCAGGTGCACCATTCTCATTGTTGTCCACAATCATGTTGACGGACTTGGAGTACTCCTGTCCTGACTTCTTGTACTTGTTTGGGCACTTGTTGACCCAATGTTCAACCGAACTGCAAGTAAAGCAGCCCTCATCCTTCTTGTTCTTCCTGAAGGTCTTCTTACCCTTCTTCTTAAAGTCGATATTGTGTTGGACACCGTTCTTTCCCTTGGGCTTGTGGGAGTTGAAGTTCTTCTAGTTCACCATGTTGGCGACAGAAGTCCCTTCGGCCCCTTTTCCGTGCGACTCCTTTGCCCTTGAATTCTTCTCAACACTCAGATGGCCAATGACATCCTCCACAGAGAATTCATGCCTCTGATGTTTTAGAGTGGTGGCAAAGTTCCTCCAGGAATTAGGGAGCTTAGCCATTATGCAGCCCGCGACAAACTTGCCCGATAACTCGCACTTAAGAAGTTCAAGCTCCTTAACAATGCATATTATCTCATGAGCCTGCTCCAATACAGGACGGTTTTCAACCATCTTGTAATTGTGGAACTGCTCTATAATATACATCTCGCTCCCGGCATCGGTGGCCCCGAACTTAGATTCGAGCTCCTCCCACAAGTCCTTGGCGACATGCACATGTAAATATGCGTTGACCAATTTATCTCCGATCATGCTAAGAACTACTCCCAGGAACACAACGGTGGCCTCCTTGAATGCCTTCTCCTGTTCAGGAGCAATCGTTCCCGTGGAGACACTGGTGACCCAGAACACGTTCATAGCCGTGACCCATAAAGTGGTCTTAGTCTGCCAACGCTTAAAATACGAACCGGTAAACTTATCCGGTTTCAGTGCAGCGGCAAAGCCACTTGTCAAAAAATTCGTACACATAATAGGTTTTTGGATTGTTGAGTAAATAGGCAATTTCTCGATTAAATTAATCCACGAGTAAATCACTCGCATGGCATTGACACAAATAAACGCATACTGATATTCAGTCAAGCTAGCACATACTACGCTAATTGCAGAAAGATCTATGTATAACGCTAGCATGGCTAAAACAGAAAACAGTAGGAGCGGGATAAATGAGTTATACCCTCTAGTAGGCCATGTAGAGGCCGTGACTTTGGTGGCGGCAGCGGTGTCCTTCTTGTCGGCTAATCGCTGCCCAAAAACCTATTCGCCCCTCACCCCGTACAGGAACCAGAAGGGTGTGGTTTCGGAGACCTGCTCTCCCGTCGACCGTGTACGCGGCGGACGGGATGGAGTCACCGGCGGCAGCAGCAGCAAGGGAACGACGGTGGGCGTGCGCGTGGGAGCAGATGTGATCTGTTCGTGGTGGCTAGGGTTAGGAGAGACCGCACACTTATACAGGCGCAGCCGCATGGAGAGACATGGGCTCGACCCATGTCCGAGTCCGTGACAGCCTACGATCCAACGTCTCAGATCGTGGCCCAGTTGTCAGAGAACTATCCGTTAGTGACTGGCAAAAATAAGTGCGTAGGTGTGAGCTCGGCTCTGCTCAATCCCGCAACCCGCGGCGCGTCGTGACGAGGCGTGGTGTGGTGAGGCGGGCGGCGGAGGAGGGGTGCGCGAGGGCCTCTTCCCTTCTCAAGCTCCAATAGCATGTAGAAGAGAAACCCTTATAAGGAGGTCCAACTCCTCTTCCACTTCTGGGGTGGGACTAAACTTCCCACTACACCTAGTGCCATATAACCCGCATGGGCCTTTAGAGATTTTTCAGAAATTGCTATATGGGCCTAGAGCCCATCTCAAATTTTAGCAATCCCCCACCAGATCTTGAGGGCCCATTGTGTCCTCTGTTCCAATTACTGTTTCGATATACCAGTGCTTCAGTGAAGACCTGTTAAGGTTGAGCTTCACCTAGAGCAAGTAGTTACACTCCTTCACAATTGAACAATGGACTATGCCTTGAATTGTCAGTTTGGCGTAAAGAAGTTTCACATGTCTTACTAGTACTAGGCTGCCGTAGGCTGACCCCTTGGGTGGAGCATATAATTCACACTCCTGGCGTATTCGTGAGCTTACTAGAGATCACCCCAATCTCATAGACTGTGACCAGCAGTCGGGCTCATATAGGTGTGTTCCTCCAAAGATCGCTCTGTAGGATAGCATCTTGCTTATATAAGCTTCGGAACAATTAAGACAGTAGTCATCCTACCATACAGTATCGAGAGTTTTGCATCTCCAACGGAGTGGGTTAGTATAGTTACTCTCCTCGGTTCACCACTGGCTTGTTTTCCCAGGTCCTAATTCATGGGATCTCCGATCACATAGGTTGGGTTACTACCATGGAACCTCATGTGGGTGTCATACCCATCTCCCTCGATGCATCATGTATCACTACACGTGATAGCCCTTTCGTAAAGGGATCTGCCAGATTCTTAGTCGTGTGGACATACTCCAACGCTATCACTCCAGAGTTTCTTAATTTTCTGACAGCCTTTAATCTCATTCTTATGTGTTTATTGGGCTTCATGTTGTCCTTTGAACTTTTCACCTTGGTGATGACAGTCTAATTATCGCAGTTCATAAGGATAGCCGGAACCGGTTTATCAAGCAATGGCAAGTCCATCAAAATATCTCGAAGCCATCCTGCTTCGACACCAGATGTGTCTAATGTTGTTAATTTTGCTTCCATTGCCGATCTCGTTAAGATCGTTTGCTTGCAAGACTTCCAGGAAACAGCGCCACCTCCAAGAATAAACATATACCCAGTTGTGGTCTTCATCTCATCAGCATCAGAGATCCAATTTGCATCACTATACCCTTCAAGTACCGACAGGTATCCGGTATAGTGAAGTCCATAGTTCATAGTACCTTTCAGATAGCGCATAACTCTTTCAACAGCATGCCAATGTACATCGCCCAATTTGGAAACAAACCGGCTCAGTTTGCTCACAGCAAACGCGATGTCAGGCCTCATTGCGCTCGTTAGGTACATCAGTGAACCAATGATTTGAGAGTAACTCAATTGATCTATAGCTGTGCCTTTGGACTTTCGAATCAACACGCTACGATCATATGGTGTTTGAGATGGTGTGCAGTCCGAATATCCAAAATGACTCAACACCTTCTCAACATAGCGGGACTGCAGAAGTGTAATCCCACCCTTATTATCTCTCAGTAGCTTGATGTTCAAGATAACATCAGCCACACCAAGGTCTTTCATCTCAAAGTTCTGAGACAGAAACGACTTGACCTCCTCAATGACTTTGAGGTTGGTTCCGAATATCAGTATGTCATCAACATACAAGCACAGTATAACTCCTTCGCCCCCACCATGGCGATAGTATACACATTTGTCAGCCTCATTAACAACGAAACCAACACATGTCAGAGTTGTATTAAACTTATCATGCCATTGCTTAGGTGCTCGCTTCAGGCCATATAAAGATTTCAGCAACCTACACACCTTTCTTTCCTGACCATCTATCACAAAGCCATATGGTTGTTGCATATATATTTCCTCATTTAGCTCTCCATTCAGAAAATCCGTCTTAACATCCATCTGGTGGACGAGAAGACCATGTGAGGCCGCCAACGAGAGAAATACTCTAATGGTGGTCAGTCTAGGCACAGGTGAATAAGTATCGAAGAAATCTTCCTCTTCTTTCTAGTCATTACCCTTGGCCACAAGCCTAGCCTTGTAATTTTCAATCACACCATCGGGCCTAAGCTTCTTTTTGAACACCCACTTACATCCCAATGGTTTGCAACCATAGGGACGCTTAGTGATCTCCCATGTCCCGTTAGCCATGATGGAATCCATCTCGCTACGAACCGCATCCTTCCAGTAGTCAGCTTCTGGTGAGGCATACGCTTCTGAAATAGAAGTAGGAGTATCATCCACGAGGTACACGAAGAAATCAACACCAAAGGTCTTTACAGTCCTTTGTCTCTTGCCCCTACCAAGGGTTTCCTCGTCATCCTCCTCGGGATTTTCATCATGCGTTTGTTCATAATATTCCATAGGGATGGCAGGTTCAGGAGTCTCCTCAGATTTCTGTCTGGAAGTGCTTTGCATATCTCTCATAGGAAAAATATCCTCGAACAATGTAGCATCCTTAGACTCCATAATTGTACCGACCTTCTGGTCAGGTACCTTAGATTTCACTACTAGAAATCTATAGCCAACGCTGTTCTTAGCGTAGCCCAAATTAATGCAGTCCATAGTCTTTGGTCCAAGCTTACGCTTTTTGGGGATCGGCACATTGACTTCCGCCAAACAGCCCCAAGTACGCAAGTACGAGAGTGTTGTCCTTCTATTTGCCCATTTCTCATAGGGAGTGATCTCATTATCGTTTGTCGGAACTTTATTCAGGACATGACATGCCGTCAATATAGCCTTCCCCCACCATGCCTTGGATAAACCCGATGTATCTAACATGGCGTTAACCAAATCAGTTAGAGTACGGTTTTTCCGCTCGGCAACCCCGTTTTACTGGGGTGAATAGGGAGGCGTCCTCTCATGAATAATGCCATGTTCTGCACAGAAGGAATCAAACTCACTCGAGAAGTGCTCTCCACCACGATCTGACCGGACTCGTTTAATTTTCTTTCCAAGTTGATTCTCAACTTCTGCCTTATAGATTTTAAAGTAGTGTAGAGCCTCATCTTTAGTATTTAATAGATACACATAGCAATATCTAGTGGAATCATCTATCAATGTCATGAAGTATTTCTTTCCACCTTTAGTCAACACACCATTCATCTCACAAAGATCAGAATGTATGAGTTCTAATGGTGCCAAGTGTCTCTCCTCCGCGGCCTTGTGAGGCTTGTGAGGTTTCTTAGCTTGCACAAATGAGAGGTACTTACAACCTTTGGCTAAAGTAAAACTCGGGATTAAATCCAACTTCGCTAGCCGTGTCATAACACCGAAACTAATGTGACAAAGACGTGAATGCCAAACTTTAGGTTCATTAACATTCGAATGAACATGGTTCACGACTTTATTACAAAAATCTGCGAGGGAAAGGCGGAACATCCCTCCGCTATCATAACCTTTTCCAACAAAGAGTCCATATTTCGTAACAACTAATTTATTAGACTCGAAAACCAACTTAAACCCTTCTCTACATAGAAGGGAGCCACTAACGAGGTTCTTCTTGATGGCGGGGACATGTTGCACGTTCTTCAGCTGCACGATTATTCCCGAAGTAAACTTCAGATCGACCGTGCCAACACCATGAACAGAAGCACTCGCGCAATTCCCCATCAATACGGACCCGTGGCCTGTGATCTGGTAAGAAGTGAACAATGAAATGTCAGCACACACATGTACACCTGCACCTGTGTCCACCCACCAATTGGTGGGCTGAAACACCGAAAAACAGTAAATAAATTACCGTACCCAGGTACACCATTCTCATTGTTGTACACAATCATGTTGACGGACTTGGAGTCCTGTCCTGATTTCTTGTACTTGTTTGGGCACTTGTTGGCCCAATGTTCAACCGAACCGCAAGTAAACCAGCCCTCATCCTTCTTGTTCTTCTTGAAGGTCTTCTTAGTCTTCTTCTTAAAGTCGGTATTGTGTTGGATACCGTTCTTTCCCTTGGGCTTGTGGGAGTTGAAGTTCTTCTAGTTCACCATGTTGGCGACAGAAGTCCCTTCGGCCCCGTTTTCGTGCGAGTCCTTTGCCCTTGAATTCTGCTCAACACTCAGATGGCCAATGACATCCTCCATAGAGAATTCACGCCTCTGATGTTTCATAGTGGTGGCAAAGTTCCTCCAGGAATTAGGGAGCTTAGCCATTATGCAGCCCGCGACAAACTTGCCTGGTAACTCGCACTTAAGAAGTTCAAGCTCCTTAACAATGCATATTATCTCATGAGCCTGCTCCAATACAGGACGGTTTTCAACCATCTTGTAATCGTGGAACTGCTCTATAATATACATCTCGCTCCCGGCATCGGCGGCCCCGAACTTAGATTCGAGCGCCTCCCACAAGTCCTTGGCGACATGCACATGTAAATATGCGTCGACCAGTTGATCTCCAATCACGCTAAGAACTGCTCCGAGGAACACAACGGTGGCCTCCTTGAATGCCTTCTCCTGTTCAGGAGCAATCGTTCTCGTGGAGACACCGGTGACCCAGAACACGTTCATAGCCCTGAGCCATAAAGTGGTCTTAGTCTGCCAACGCTTAAAATACGAACCGGTAAACTTATCCGGTTTTAGTGCAGCGGCAAAGCCACTTGCCGAAAAATTCCTACACATAATAGGTTTTTGGATTGTTGAGTAAATAGGCAATTTCTCGCTTAAATTAATCCATGAGTAAATCACTAGCATGGCATTGACACAAATAAACGCATACTGATATTCAGTCAAGCTAGCACATACTACGCTAATTGCAGAAAGATCTACGTATAACGCTAGCATGGCTAAAACAGAAAACAGTAGGAGCGGGATAAACGAGTTATACCCTCCAGTAGGCCATGTAGAGGCTGCGGCTTTGGTGGCGGCAGCGGCGTCCTTCTTGTCGGCTAATCGCTGCCCAAAAACCTATTCGCCCCTCACCCCGTACAGGAACCAGAAGGGCGTGGTTTCGGAGACCTGCTCTCCCGTCGACCATGTACGCGACGGACAGGATGGAGTCACCGGCGGCAGCAGCAGCAAGGGAACAACGGTGGGCGTCCGCGTGGGAGCAGATGTGATCTGTTCGTAGCGGCTAGGGTTAGGAGATACCACACACTTATATAGGCACAGCCGCGTGGAGATACGTGGGCTCGACCCACGTACGAGTCCGTGACAGCCCACGATCCGACGTCTTAGATCGTGGCCCAGCTTTCTGAGAAATCTCTGTTAGTGACTGGCAAAAATAAGCGCGTAGGTGTGAGCTCGGCTCGGCTCAATCCCGCAACCCGTGGCGCGTCGTGGCGAGGCGTGGCATGGCGTGGCGGGCGGCGGAGGAGGAGTGCACGAGGGCCTCTTCTCTTCTCAAGCTCCAATAGCATGTAGAAGAGAAACCCATATAAGGAGGTCCAACTCCCCTTCCACTTCTGGGGTGGGACTAAACTTCCCACTACACCTAGTGCCATATAACCCACATGGGCCCTTGGAGATTTTTCTGAAATTGCTATATGGGCCTAGAGCCCATCTCAAATTTTAGCAATCCCCCACCAGATCTCGAGGGCCCATTGTGTCCTCTGTTCCAATTACTGTTTCGATATACGAGTGTTTCAGTGAAGACCTGTTAAGGTTGAGCTTCACCTAGAGCAAGTAGTTACACTCCTTCACAACTGAACAATGGACTATGCCTTGAAATGTCAGTTTGGTGTAAAGAAGTTTCACCACATGTCATACTAGTACTAGGCTGCCGAAGGCTGACCCCTCGGGTGGAGCATATAAGTCACACTCCTGGCCTATTCATGAGCTTACTAGAGATCACCCCAATCTCATAGACTGTGACCAGCAGTCGGGGTCATATATGTGTGTTCCTCCAAAGATCGCTCTGTAGGATAGCATCTTGCTTATATAAGCTTCAGAACACATTAATACAGTAGTCATCCTACCATACAGTATCGAGAGTATTGCATCTCCAACGTAGTGGGTTAGTATAGTACTCTCCTCAGTTCACCACTGGCTTGTTTTCCCAGGTCCTAATTCACAGGATCTCCAATCACATAGGTTGGGTTACTACCATGGCAACTCATGTGGGTCTCATACCCATCTCCCTCGATGCATTATCTATCACTACACGTGATAGCCCTTTCATAAAGGGATCTGCCAGATTCTTAGCCGTATGGACATACTCCAACGCTATCACTCCAGAGTTTCTTAATTTTCTGACAGCCTTTAATCTCATTCTTATGTGTTTGTTGGACTTCATGTTGTCCTTTGAACTTTTCACATTGGTGATGACAGTCTGATTATCGCAGTTCATAAGGATAGCCGGAACCGGTTTATCAACCAATGGCAAGTTCATCAAAAGATCTCGAAGCCATCCTGCTTCGACACCAGATGTGTCTAATGCTGTTAATTCTGCTTCCATTGTCGATCTCGTTAAGATCGTTTGCTTGCAAGACTTCCAGGAAATAGCGCCACCTCCAAGAGTAAACATATACCCAGTTGTGGTCTTCATCTCATCAGCATCAGAGATCCAATTTGCATCACTATACCCTTCAAGTACCGACGGGTATCCGGTATAGTGAAGTCCATAGTTCATAGTACCTTTCACATAGCGCATAACTCTTTCAACAACATGCCAATGTACATGACCCGATTTGGAAACAAACCGGCTCAGTTTGCTCACAGCAAACGCGATGTCAGGCCTCGTTGCGCTCGCTAGGTACATCAGTGAACCAATAATTTGAGAGTATCTCAATTGATCTATAGTCGCGCCTTTGGACTTTCGAATCAACACGCTAGGATCATATGGTGTTTGAGATGGTGTGCAGTCCGAATATCCAAAACAACTCAACACCTTCTCAACATAGTGGGATTGCATAAGTGTAATCCCACCCTCATTATCTCTTAGTAGCTTGATGTTCAAGATAACATCAACCACACCAAGGTCTTTCATCTCAAAGTTCTGAGACAGAAACGACTTGACCTCCTCAATGACTTTGAGGTTGGTTCCGAATATCAGTATGTCATCAACATACAAGCACAGTATAACTCCTTCGCCCCCACCATGGCGACAGTATACACATTTGTCAGCCTCATTAACAACGAAACCAACACATGTCAGAGTTGTATTAAACTTATCATGCCATTGCTTAGGTGCTTGCTTCAGGCCATATAAAGATTTCAGCAACCTACACACCTTTCTTTCCTAACCATCTATCACAAAGCCATCTGGCTGTTGCATATAGATTTCCTCATTTAGCTCTCCATTCAGAAAAGCTGTCTTAACATCCATCTGGTGGACGAGAAGACCATGCGAGGCCACCAACAGGAGTAATACTCTAATGGTGGTCAGTCTAGGCACAGGTGAATAAGTATCGAAGAAATCTTCCTCTTCTTTCTGGTTATAGCCCTTGGCCACAAGCCTAGCCTTGTACTTTTCGATCGTACCATCGGGCCTAAGCATCTTTTTGAACACCCACTTACATCCCAATGGTTTGCAACCATAGGGACGCTTAGTGATCTCCCATGTCCCGTTAGCCATGATGGAATCCATCTCGCTACGGACCGCATCCTTCCAGCAGTCAGCTTCTGGTGAGGCATACGCTTCTGAAATAGAAGTAGGAGTATCATCCATGAGGTACACGAAGAAATCAACACCAACGGTCTTTGCAGTCCTTTGTCTCTTGCCCCTACCAAGGGTTTCCTCGTCATCCTCCTCGGGATTTTCATCATGTGTTTGTTCATAATATTCCATAGGGATGGCAGGTTCAAGAGTCTCCTCAGATTTCTGTCTAGAAGTGCTTTGCATATCTCTCATAGGAAAAATATCCTCGAAGAATGTAGCATCCTTAGACTCCATAATTGTACTGACCTTCTGGAAAAGTATCCTCGAAGAATGTAGCATCCTTAGACTCCATAATTGTACGGACCTTCTGGTTAGGTACCTCAGATTTCACTACTAGAAATCTGTAGCCAACGTTGTTCTTAGAGTAGCCCAAATTAACGCAGTCCATAGTCTTTGGTCCAAGCTTACGCTTTTTGGGGATCGACACATTGACTTTTGCCAAACAGCCCCAAGTACGCAAGTACGAGAGTGTTGTCCTTCTCTTTGCCCATTTCTCATAGGGAGTGATTTCATTATCCTTTGTCGGAACTTTATTCAGGACATGACATGCCATCAATATAGCCTCCCCCACCATGTCTTGGATAAACCCGATGTATCTAACTTGGCGTTAACCAAATCAGTTAGAGTACGGTTTTTCCGCTTGGCAACCCCGTTTGACTGGGGTGAATAGGGAGGCGTCCTCTCATGAATAATGCCATGTTCCGCACAGAAGGAATCAAACTCACTCAAGAAGTGCTCTCCACCACGATCTGACCGGACTCGTTTAATTTTCTTTTCAAGTTGGTTCTCAACTTCTGCCTTATAGATTTTAAAATAGTGTAGAGCCTCATCTTTATTATTTAACAGATACACATAGCAATATCTAGTGGAATCATCTATCAATGTCATGAAGTATTTCTTTCCACCTTTAGTCAACACACCATTCATCTCACAAAGATCGGAATGTATGAGTTCTAATGGTGCCAAGTGTCTCTCCAAAAGTGCGTTATATTGACTAGAGGGGGGTGAATAGGCGATTTTTATGAAAGTCTTCAAAACGTGGAAGTTATGAAGACAAACGATAGAAATAAACCTATTACCTTGCAGCGGAAGGTAGACTACACTAGGCAAGCCATAGTCAAGTATTCAATAGGGTGAAAGCACAATGACTAATAGCAGCAATGTAGTAAGGATCAGGTAGGAAGATATTGTGAAGCCACACAGAACACGCAGTCACTCAGTGAAGACAAAAGATAGTGCGAACATACAATGACTTCACAAGGAGTAACAGTAAGTAAAGGGAAGGGAAGATGAAACCAGTGACTCGCTGAAGACAATGATTTGTTGGACCAGTTCCAGTTGCTGTGACAACTGTACGTCTGGTTAGGGCGGCTAGGTATTTAAACCTTAGGACACACAGTCCCGGACACCCAGTCCTGAACACGCAGCTCAGGACACCAAGTCCTCACCGTATTCCCCTTGAGCTAAGGTCACACAGACCTCGCCCAATCACTCTGGTAAGTCTTCAAGGTAGACTCCCAAACCTTCACAGACTTTGTTCACCAGCAATCCACAATTTCTCTTGGATGCTCAGAACGCGACGCCTAACCGGCTGGAGGATGCACAGTCCTCAAGTGTAATAAGTCTTCAGATCACACAGACAAGAAGACTTAAGTGATGCCTAATTCTCTTTGGCTCTGGGTGGTTAGGGCTTTATCCTCGCAAGGAATTCTCTCTCAAAGGCTTCGAGGTGGGTTGCTCTCAAACGACAAAAGCCGTACTCTGAATCTGAGCAGCCAACCGTTTATGGTTGTAGGGGGTGGGCTATTTATAGCCACTTGGCAACCCGGCCTGATTTGTCCGAAATGACCCTGGGTCACTAAGGAACTGACACGTGTTCCAACGGTCAGATTTCAAACTCACACGGCAACTTTACTTGGGCTTCAAGCAAAGCTGACTTGCCCGACTCTGGACAAGATTCGCTCTCAAAGTCTTCACTCGAAGGCATAGGTTTTGTTTAAGCATCACTTCAGTCATTCTGACTGGTTCTCTTGGACCCCACTTAACAGTACGGTGGTTCCTATGACTCAACACAGAAGAAAGAGAACTACGGAAGATCTAAGTCTTCGAGCTCCATAGGCTTCATGTGGTGTCTTCTCTTGTCATAGTCTTCAATGTGAATATCTTCATATACCACCTTTGACTTCAATGTATTCATACATTTTTAGGGGTCATCTCTGGTAGGAAAACCGAATCAATGAGGGACTTCTACCTGTGTTATCCTGCAATTCTCACAAACACATTAGTCCCTCAACTAGGTTTGTCGTCAATACTCCAAAACCAACTAGGGGTGGCACTAGATGCACTTACAATCTCCCCCTTTTTGGTGATTGATGACAAACTAGTTGAAGTTTTCAACGGGGAATATAATCTATGAAATTGTAAAGGATAAGGAATTGTCTTCATAAGTTGCAAGGGCTCCCCCTGAAGATGTGCATATAAGTAATTTGCTTTTGGAATGCAAATGCACATGGCAGGTTGTACTTGTGGAGATCCACTTCAACTTATGATGACAATCCACTATGCATGTGAAAGTATATGAAGATAATGACATGCATAATGGAAAAAGGACGTCTGCAGAATGATCTAAGTGCGGAATTTATCGTCGCACATGCGAAATTTATCATCGCAACACAAGGTGGCAAATAAGTAGCAGACGACCATCGAGTTTAAGTGTTACAACTCAAAGAACCAAATGTAGCAAAACGAGAGTTGTAAGCACGAAGCAAAATATAAAGCACCCGCCCATATGGACCCGCTTGAAGACTATCAACCTCATATGCTTCTCCCCCTTTTGTCAGTAAGGACCAAAAAGGTTTGAAGACATAGAGCATCTACTCGTTCCCATGAGGAGTAGGTGAAGCAGCAGGGTCGTTGGTTGTGTTTGGTGGTGCTGAAGAGCTTGGAGCAGAGTCGAAGCGTGCTGAAGGAGGTGGCGGTGAAGTAGCATCATCTTCATCCTCGATTACTCTGGCATTCACAATTGCAGAAGAGGAAGAGAACTCAGAGTCTTCAAGGGATGGAGTTCGTCGCAGCACTGCCCTTCGAGGAGGTGTGGAGTCAAACTTGAATCGCTCAGTGAAGCCATCCTCTTGAAGATCATCTTCAGAACACATCAGTGTTAGCCCTTTCCATGTGCGGCGAGAGGTTTCATGGGAAACAAAAGCATTCTTGGTGGCAAGATTGCGAATGCGATTAACATCCACCAGGAGGCTTTGCATCTGATGCTTCAGCTAGTCATGATTCCTATCCTGTTTCTGATGAAGAGCCACAAGAAGCTCTCGGTCATTGAGAACACGAGTGCGCTTCTTGGGTCGTGGAGCAGTTGTACTGTCAGTGGCTTCAGTGAGAGCAGGATGCGGTGCACGTGTAGTGCCAGCCAAAGGATACACACGAGTTACGGCTTCAACGCCTTCAACGTTCTGAGTGAAACTTTGATGCTCTGCATTCTGAAGACTGAGAGGTTCCTTGGCAGGCTCAGGATAGATGGCTTCAATAGACATATCCACATCAGGCAAAAAGATCCGATGGTTGCAGGCCGAGGGCTGATATGAGATAGTGGAGTGAAGTTTGATCAGCCGCATCACCCAAGGGGCGTAGAACTTCAAACCAAACAGATTAGAGCCAGATGCAACAAGTTGGTGAATGAAGAAATCCTGTGTATTGAAGCATTTTCCATGAAGAATGTAGAAGACTAAAGTCTTCATTGCACCTTCCAGCTTGGCATGGGGAGAATGTCCTTTGATTGGCCAGAGAGTTCGCCTTATGATGTGATAAATGGTTCTTGGCAGATACTCAAGGTCTTCAACGAAGAACTCCGTGGGATAAGCAGCATCTTGGGGCAATGGCTTCATCATACTGAGCATCTGACTCATATTAGGTTCAGTCTTCTGAAAGATGCTCTCAATAGCTTCACTATGAAGCTGACAGCCATGCTCGTAGAGATCGCCAGGAGTGGGCAAACCAGTGAGCTCAATGATGTCGAAGGCTTTGGCTTCGTGATGAACGTTTCCAGTCATCCACTCCAGGACCCAAGTCTTTGGATCTCTGCTATACCCGTGGATGTGAAGTGTGGCATAGAATTGGAGCAGCAACTCTTCATTCCAATGCTCTTGGTCAGTGACGAACGGCAGCAGTCCAACCTCTTTGAAGCAATACAGAGCTTCTTCCAGACAGGGCAGACCAGCTATTGCTTCAATGTTAAGGCGCTTGTGTGGGAAGATGCGACCTTGGTTGTAAAGAACGCATGAGTAATAGCTTCACTGCGGATAACTCCAGAACCGATCAGATGATATTCTTTCCCTGGAGTAGGGGTTCCTGGAGCCGTTGAAGAATGTGTTGTCTGCTCTGAAGCCATTGATATTGAAGGAGCCAGGTGCTGATGCAGGACCTGGGAACCTTGGCAATCTTGGGATTGGCTTCTGTACCTGAGGCCTGTGCTCAACATGATAGTCGAACTGGGGACCGGCAGCAGACTCAGGAACAGAAGTGGCGGGATCAGTGGCTTTGCTGACTTCTGGTGCTTTTGTTGGTGAGGGCTCCACATTAGCTTCAGCCATGACAGCGTCAGTGGCTTCAGTGGTGTTGGTGGTGGCAGCCTCAAGATTTTCAACCTCCACTCGACGAGCAGGATTGTCTTCAGCAGAGACTTGAAGCCTTGGACCTTTGCGAAGCCTGCGCAACGCAGGCGACGCCTGTGTAGTTGGAGTTGGCTGGGCCTCAAAGTCTTCTTCCTCTTGTGGGCGATCAGCCCATGAAGCATCCTGAGCAATTGGCGTCAGTGGACGACCAATGCTGATGAGTTTGCTGTGCGTTAGCACAGGCGATGATACCTGTTGGTGTTCTAGCTAAGGAAGGGCTGCATCATCTTCAACATGGTCATGATGACCAATGTCTTCAGCAGCGATGGGAGCAGCTGCTGGAAAGTCTTCAGCTTCATGAGCCTTTGTGAAAGCAGGCTCATGGACAGTCAGTTGACGTTCTTGTGGATCGGCATCGGGTTAACCATGGAAATGGGTTCAACAATCAAGGGCTCTGTGGGAGCAGCCCGTTCCTTCTTGGTCTTTCTTTTCTTCTTGGCGGGGGCAGTAGCAGAGGCTTCAGGATGTTTTCTCTTCCTTGCTTCAGCCTCAGTAGTCCTGGTCTTCTTCAGTTCTGAAGCGGTTGACCTGGCCTTTGGCTTCGGGCCAGTCATGCTAGTTGGGAAGACAAGGGGATCTGCCTCCTGCCTTGGTACTTCAGGTTCAGCCATAGCGGGCTTCTTCTGCTTCTTGGCAGCCATCCTGGGGTCGATGCCAGGACGCCCAAGGGCCTTGCGCTTCTCAGCCTCATTATAGGCTTGCACACACCTATCAGCCAGGACCTTCATGCGCTCACGAGAACCCTGAGCTTCTGCACGTTTCTTTAGAAAGGCTTCCTTGAGCTCGTGCAGCATAATCTTGAAATTCTTCACGTCTTGCACGCTAAGCTTGGCCATATGCTTCTTGAACTGAGATTTCTCAAAGTCAATCTTCTGCTTCAGTTCAACAATGCGCTGGGCGATAGCTAACTCTGAAGCAATGGCGCCATGGAAGGCGACACTAAGGCCAATGGGTAGTTGGAGATCGTCGAAACTGATGTTTGGCGTGTCAAACCATTCATCAATGAAGTTGTGAATGACTATTACATCAAAGAGAGGCAGATCATTGAAGATTTCTGCTTCTTCTTTGCTCTTGATGAGTTTCTCAAGTGCCTCATCTGCAAGATCTTCATCACTTGACAGATCAATGGCATCATTGCGCAGAATGGCAGCAGCTGTTAGCTCTTGGTCGGTGTGTGGCAGAGGCATCTTGACCTTCTGGGGCTTGGAGATGCATGATAAATCTTCGGACTGCACACTGTCTTCAGGAGGTGCAGTTGCCAGTGGCTTCGCCCGTGAGATTTTTGGTGAAGGGGCATGCTTTGAAGCTTTAGGCTTCTTCAACTTCTTTGGCTTCGGCGCTGCAGGCGCTTTATCTGATTCAGCGTCAGCTCCAGGCTCATTCACCGTGGTCCCTTGAACCAAGATATGGGTGATGAGGCCTTCAAGGTTGTAGAAAGGACCGACGACATTGGGTTCTGCATCTCGTGTGCCATCAACCCTTGGAGCTGAGGGACCAGGGTTGAAGTCTAGTCCCAATGTCTTCTTGTTTTGCTTCGCTGAGTTCTGGGCAAACTGGAAGTTGCGCTTGAACAGAATGTCGTCACGACACCATAGTAGTGACGATGGGTGTGCATCAGCAGGCTGTGGCCCACGGACCATGCAGGGATAGAAGCCTTGTTCAATGGCTTCATCTCTAGACCTGGGTTGAAGATTCTTGTATAGGATGTCTCCCCACGGTCTCTTGATGGCATTTTTCTCAGCATATTCCTGGGTTACAAATCGGTATTTGAACCATTGTTCTGCCCAATATCTTCGAATCCATTGGATTCGGGTCTTGCGCTGATTGTAATCCTCTTTAGGATCTGTCTTGTACAGTTCTGAGAGGTCATCTGGCAGATCTCTAGATGTTTCTCCACGACGCTTTCTGCCACCCTTCCTTGCTGATTTCTCTGAAGCCATGAACTTTAAACTGAAAGGCTTCAACACGTTCAAAGGCTTCAAAGATTTTCGCTTGCTGGACAGATAGGAACTTGCTTCGGGAGAATTTATATGATGCTGTAAGAATTCTGCAAATGAATGCAGACTATGAGAACCAAGGGATTCTCCCACGGACATGTACCTGTGACAGCATTAAGGTGCGAGGGAAGGGGAAGAGGTCATATGCATTCTCAGATGATTTTGAATATAAATCAGTTTAGAAGACATTGACCTCATCGTGCGAAGACATTCACTCATAGATAGGAGTTGGTTCCAGATTTGTACGAATCCAGGGATCAGTACAAGTGAGGAATCTAACTACTTTGTGAAGCATAACTGAATATACTAGGCATGTTATGAGATGCAGTATGAGAGAGATCTAACTTGTGTGAATAGAAACTGCTTGTGGTAGAAAGTGGCAAAGCCATAGGATCAACGGTGCTGTAAAAAGGAACTTTTATTTACCACACTAAGAACTGCTAGACGGAGTGGAATATGAGGTCGAGCAGTTCGATCTTCCGTGCCCTAACTTGGTGATGGAGGACACCTACGGTGACGGCGGAGAGGACGATATTCGCGGTCGGCGTGAAGACGGCGTCGGAGAGGTTGCGGCAGCGAAGCGCTTCGTCGCCGGCGTCGTCGAGGGCTAGCGGTGGCGCTAGGGTTCGTGCGAGAGTGGAAGAAGAGATAATGACCACTGTGAAGTGTGTATTTATAGGTACAGGGGCGGCACTGCGTTATTACACAGGTGCCCCTGGCGATTCGCATCTGAGGAACATGTGGCCATCATGCAGAATTTTGGGGTTTGTTCCATGTCCCACGCACGCCTGGATTATCGGGTGGTTGTTCCTACTTCTCCGGGTTTCAGGTGGAGGAATGAGCATTGAAAGTGGATTTAAGGTTTGTCTTTGTATCTTCTGCTGACAAGGACGCAGAGAAGACATTCGACAGTTTCAATAGAATGCATATGATTTGGAGAGATAGAGTTTGAGATAGATAGCATAGAGAGGTTAGGGTCCAATCACATTCACTTAGTTCAAAAGATTCAACAAGAAGACATAGCTATAAGTGAATGCTGTAGAGGACAGAACACTAGTATATATATATAATCAACATAGTGAAGATAATCATGAAGACATGTTGAGATTGAAGCCAAAACAAATGTGAAGACATAGCAAGGTAACGCCATGAGTGAAACACTTCAAAATAGAACATTTGGTGGTGGCGTTACCCACCGTATAGGAAGTATTAGACCCAGACACGGCACACAATTATCGTGGCGCTCCGAAGTCAAATTCCACATTAATGTATTCACACTTAGAATGTATGTATTCGTCGATTGAAGATATACTTTACTTCGTGTGTTGCACATCTAAGTCATCAATATGCATAAGGGTTAGGATGTGTGCCTGAGCACAGGACATTTGAGGATTCCAGGATATTTAGCTCACACCGTAACTTGCAAAATCTCTTCTCATCCAAGGGCTTGGTGAAGATATCTGCCAATTGCTCTTCAGTGTTGACGTGTATGATATCAATATCTTCCTTCACAACATGATCTCTGAGAAAGTGATGACGAATTTCAATGTGCTTTGTCTTCGAGTGTTGAACTGGGTTGTTGGCAATCTTGATGGCGCTTTCATTGTCGCAGTAGAGTGGCACTTACTTCAGATGAATGCCATAGTCCTTGAGCGTTTGCTTCATCCACAGAAGCTGAGCGCAGCAAGATCCAGCAGCAATGTATTCAGATTCAGCAGTGGAGAGAGATACACAGTTCTGCTTCTTTGAAGACCAACATACAAGTGATCGTCCCAGAAAGTGACATGTGCCTGATGTAGACTTGCGATCAACTTTGTCACCAGCATAATCAGCATCCGAGAATCCAACCAGATCAAACTCTGAGCCCTTTGGATACCATAATCCTAGAGTTGGGGTGTGAGCCAAATATCGAAGAATTCGCTTCACAGCTAAGTGATGCGACTCCTTTGGTGCCGCTTGGAATCGAGCACACATGCAAACACTAAGCATAATATCTGGCCTAGATGCACATAGATAAAGTAAAGAACCAATCATGGAGCGGTATACCTTTTGATCGAACTCTTTACCATTGTCGTCAGGACCCAGATGATGCTTGGCTGGCATTGGCGTCGTGAAGCCTTTGCAGTCTTGCATACCGAACTTCTTCAGGCAATCTTTGAGATACTTCTCTTGAGATAAGAAGATGCCGTTGTGTTGCTGTCGTATTTGAAGACCGAGAAAGAACTTCAGCTCTCCCATCATAGACATTTGATATTTCTCTTGCATCATATATCCAAACTCTTCACTGTACTTCTGATTGGTGCAGCCGAAGATAATGTCATCCACATATATTTGGCACACAAACAGTTCACCATCATATGTCTTCATGAAGAGAGTGGGTTCGAGAGAACCAGGTATGAAGCCTTTGCTCTTCAGGAAGTATTTGAGTGTGTCATACCAGGCCCGAGGGGCTTGTTTGAGGCCATACAGTGCCTTGTTGAGCTTGTATACCATGTCAGGATGTTTTGGATCTTCAAAGCCAGGAGGTTGTGCAACATACACTTCTTCTTCAATCTTGCCATTGAGGAAGGCGCTCTTCACATCCATTTGATAAAGAAGTATGTTGTGATGATTTGCATAGGCCTGCAGTATGTGTATGGCTTCAAGTCTAGCCACAGGAGCAAATGTTTCATCGAAGTCAATGCCTTCCACTTGAGTATATCCTTGAGCAACGAGACGGGCTTTGTTTCTGACAACTTGACCATGCTCATCTTGCTTGTTGTGGTATATCCATTTGGTGCCTATTATGTTGTGCTTCCGAGGATCGGGACGCTTGACCAGTTCCCATACATTATTCAGCTCAAACTGTTGAAGCTCGTCTTGCATAGCTTGAATCCATTCAGGTTCCATGAAGGCTTCTTCAACTTTCTTGGGTTCTGTTATTGAGACGAATGTGAAGTGCCCATAGAAATTTTCTAGCTGAGTTGCCCTTGAACGAGTGAGTGGACCGGGTGCATTGATGCTACCAATTATTCTTTCAATCTGCACTTCATTGGCAACGCGAGGATGTACAGGGCGAAGATTTTGCTCTTGCTGATCATTGTCGTTGTTAGAAGGAATGTCTTCAGGCTGAGCATTGTCTTCATGTTGATCAGGTGCTGAGATGATAAGTTCTTCTTCAGGATGAGCTTCAGAAGGTATAATTTCTCCAGTTCCCATTAGCTTGATTGATTCACTGGATGGAACTTCATCTAGCACATTTGGCAGTTGCTCTCTTTGTGAACCGTTGGTCTCATCGAACCGCACATCCACTGTTTCAACCACTTTGTAATGAAAGAGATTGAAGACTCTGTAGGAGTGCGAATCCTTTCCATATCCAAGCATAAAACCCTCATGTGCTTTTCGTGCAAACTTTGAGGTGCGATGTGGGTCCTTGATCCAGCACCTGGCGCCAAATACTCTGAAGTAACTGACATTTGGCTTCTTGCCAGTAAGGAGCTCATAAGATGTCTTGTTTAGAAGCTTGTGAAGCTAAACACGATTGATTGTATGGCATGCAGTATCAATGGCTTCAGGCCAGAATTTTCTTGGAGTCTTGTATTCATCTAGCATCGTTCTGGCCATCTCAATGAGTGTTCTGTTCTTGCGTTCGACGACCCCATTCTGTTGTGGTGTGTACGGGGCTGAGAATTCATGTGTGATGCCCAAGGTATCAAGATATGTATCAAGGCCAGTGTTCTTGAATTCAGTGCCATTGGCACTTCGGATATGCTTTATCTTGGCGCCATAGTTGTTCATTGCTCGATTGGCGGTGAAGCGTCTGAAGACATCCTGCACTTCAGTCTTGTAAAGGATTATGTGCACCCAAGTATATCTAGAATAATCATCAACAATGACAAAGCCATAGAGACAAGCAGTAGTAGTAAGAGTTGAGTAATGAGTGGGACCGAAAAGATCCATGTGAAGCAGTTCGAAGGGTCGAGTAGTGGTCATGATTGTCTTCGAGGGATGTTTGGCCCTCGTCATCTTTCCTGCCTCACAGGCACCGCATAAGTGATCTTTCTTGAACTTGACGCCCTCGATGCCTATGACATGCTTATTCTTTGCCAGGGTGTGGAGATTCCTCATGCCAGCATGCCCAAGCCTCTGATGCCAGAGCCAGCATTCTGAAGCTTTTGCTAGAAGACATACGGCAAGCTGTGGTCCTGCTGAGAAATCTACCACGTACAAATCATCTTTTCGATACCCTTCAAATACTAGAGACTTGTCAGATTCCATTAGAACAAGGCAACGATATTTTCCAAATATTACGATCATGTTTAAATCGCAAAGCATTGAGACAGACATTAAGTTGAAGCCAACGGATTCAACAAGCATGACTTTATCCATATGTTGATCCCTTGAGATTGCAACTCTACCTAGACCCAATACCTTACTTTTACCAGTGTCAGCAAATGTGATGTGGCTCTTGTCGGATGGACGTAAGGTTGCGTCCATAAGAAGGCTTCTTTTGCCAGTCATGTGATTTGTACACCCACTATCAATAATCCATTCTGAAGACGCTGGTGTCGTACCCTTGGCACCGCGTGCCATGAAGTAGTAGGTAGGAGCAGAGTAGTCATTCTCATTTGCACCGGTGTTGGTGATGAAGTCATTGTCTTCAGTGTTGAAGATGGACTTGGCAACGTATGCTGTAGCCAGACTTGCGACGCCTGAATCGGACTCCTCCTCAGACTCCACCTCCGCCTCCTCAGAAGCGGATTCCTCCTCTGAATCCATTTCCTTGCCAACAAACGCACGTGCCTTGCCAGATGAGTTTTTCTTGTGTGATGAAGACTTTGAGGAAGACTTGAAAGAAGACTTTGAGTATTTCTTCTTCTTCTTGTCGTCAGAGTCATATTCCTTGCTCTTCTTCTTTTTGTTCTCATTGTCCCACTGTGGACACTCAGAGATGAAATGGCCAGGTTTCTTGCACTTGTGACATGTTTTCTTCTTGTAGTCGTGAGCAGAAGCTTCATCATTCCTTGAGCTTGATCGGGAAGACTTTCTGAAACCTTTCTTCTTGGTGAATTTTTGGAACTTCTTCACAAGCACAACAAGTTCCCTTCCAATGTCTTCAGGATCATCCGAACTGCTGTCAGATTCTTCTTCAGATGAGGAGACAGCTTTTTCCTTCAAGGCACGAGTTCGCCCATAGTTTGGACCGTAGATATCTCTTTTCTCAGAAAGCTGAAACTCATGTGTGTTGAGCCTCTCAAGTATGTCAGACGGATTGAGTGTCTTGAAATTAGGACGTTCCTGAATCATCAGGGCTAGGGTGTCAAACGAACTATCAAGTGATCTCAGTAGTGTCTTGACGACTTCATGTTTGGTGATCTCAGTAGCGCCGAGGGCTTGAAGCTCATTTGTGATGTCAGTGAGTCGGTCAAATGTGAGCTGGACATTCTCATTGTCATTTCGCTTGAAGCGGTTGAAGAGGTTGCGAAGGACACTGATTCTCTGATCTCTCTGGGTTGAGACGCCTTCATTGACCTTGGAGAGCCAGTCCCAGACCAGCTTAGATGTTTCCAAAGCACTCACACGGCCATACTGTCCTTTGGTCAGGTGACCACAGATGATATTATTGGCAGTAGAGTCCAGTTGAACGAACTTCTTGACATCAGCAGCAGTGACACCTTCTCCAGCCTTGGGAACGCCATTCTTGACGACATACCATAGGTCGACGTCAATGGCTTCAAGATGCATGCGCATCTTATTCTTCCAGTAGGGATATTCAGTTCCATCGAAGACGGGGCACGCAGCGGAGACTTTAATTATCCCTGTAGTCGACATAGCTAAAACTCCAGGTGGTTAAACCGAATCACACAGAACAAGGGAGCACCTTTCTCTGATACCAATTGAAAGTGCGTTATATCGACTAGAGGGGGGGTGAATAGGCGATTTTTATGGAAGTCTTCAAAACATGGAAGTTATGAAGACAAACGATAGAAATAATCCTATTACCCTGCAGCGGAAGGTAGTCTACACTAGGCAAGCCATAGTCAAGTATTCAATAGAGTGAAAGCACAATGACTAATAGCAGCAATGTAGACAGGATCAGGAAGGAAGATATTGTGAAGCCACACAGAACATGCAGTCACTCAGTGAAGACAAAAGATAGTGCGAACATACAATGACTTCACAAGGAGTAACAGTAAGTAAAGGGAAGGGAAGATGAAACCAGTGACTCACTGAAGACAATGATTTGTTGGACTAGTTCCAGTTGCTGTGACAACTGTACGTCTGGTTGGAGCGGCTAGGTATTTAAACCTTAGGACACACAGTCCCGGACACCCAGTCCTGAACACGCAGCTCAGGACACCCAGTCCTCACCGTATTCTCCTTGAGCTAAGGTCACATAGACCTCACCCAATCACTCTGGTAAGTCTTCAAGGTAGACTCCCAAACCTTCACAGACTTCGTTCACCGGCAATCCACAATGTCTCTTGGATGCTCAGAACGCGACGCCTAACCGGCTGGAGGATGCACAGTCCTCAAGTGTAATAAGTCTTCAGATCACACAGACAAGAAGACTTAAGTGATGCCTAATTCTCTTTGGCTCTGGGTGGTTAGGGCTTTATCCTCGCAAGGAATTCTCTCTCAAAGGCTTCAAGGTGGATTGCTCTCAAACGACAAAAGCCGTACTCTGAATCTGAGCAGCCAACCGTTTATGGTTGTAGGGGGTGGGCTATTTATAGCCACTTGGCAACCCGACCTGATTTGTCCGAAATGACCCTGGGTCACTAAGGAACTGACACGTGTTCCAACGGTCAGATTTCAAACTCACACGGCAACTTTACTTGGGCTTCAAGCAAAGCTGACTTGCCCAACTCTGGACAAGATTCGCTCTCAAAGTCTTCACTCGAAGACATAGGTTTTGTTTAAGCATCACTTCAGTCATTCTGACTGGTTCTCTTGGACCCCACTTAACAGTACGGTGGTTCCTATGACTCAACACAGAAGAAAGAGAACTACGAAAGATCTAAGTCTTCGAGCTCCATAGGCTTCATGTGGTGTCTTGCCTTGTCATAGTCTTCAATGTGAATATCTTCATATACCACCTTTGACTTCAATGTCTTCATACATTTTTAGGGGTCATCTCTGGTAGGAAAACCGAATCAATGAGGGACTTCTACCTGTGTTATCCTGCAATTCTCACAAACACATTAGTCCCTCAACTAGGTTTGTCGTCAATACTCCAAAACCAACTAGGGGTGGCACTAGATGCACTTACACTCTCCTCCGCGGCCTTGTGAGGCTTGCGAGGTTGCTTAGCTTGTACAGATGAGAGGCACTTAGAACCTTTGGCTAAAGTAAAACTCGGGATTAAATCCAACTTGGCTAGCCGCGTCATAACACCGAAACTAATGTGACAAATACGTGAATGCCAAACTTCAGATTCATTAACATTCAAATGAACATGGTTCACGACTTTATTACAAAAATCTGCGAGGGAAAGGCGGAACATCCCTCCGCTCTCATAACCTTTTCCAACAAATAGTCCATATTTCATAACAACTAATTTATTAGACTCGAAAACCAATTTAAACCCTTCTCTACATAGAAGGGAGCCACTAACGAGGTTCTTCTTGATGGCGGGGACATGTTGCACGTTCTTCAGCTGCATGATTCTTCCCGAAGTAAACTTCAGATCGACCGTGCCAACACCATGAAGAAGCACTCGCACCATTCCCCATCAATACAGACACGTGGCCTGTGACCTGGTAAGAAGTGAACAATGAAATGTCAGCACACACATGTACACCCGCACCTGTGTCCACCCACCAATCGGTGGGCTGAAACACTGAAAAAACAGTAAATAAATTACCATACCCAGGTGCACCATTCTCATTGTTGTCCTCAATCATGTTGACAGACTTGGAGTCATGTCCCGACTTCTTGTACTTGTTTGGGCACTTGTTGGCCCAATGTTCAACCGAACCGCAAGTAAAGCAACCCTCATCCTTCTTGTTCTTCTTGAAAGTCTTCTTACCCTTCTTCTTAAAGTCGGTATTGTGTTGGACACCGTTCTTTCCCTTGGGCCTGTGGGAGTTGAAGTTCTTCTGGTTCACCATGTTGGCGACAGAAGTCCCTTCGGCCCCTTTTCCGTGCGAGTCCTTTGCCCTTGAATTCTACTCAACACTCAGATGGCCAATGACATCCTCCATAGAGAATTCACGCCTCTGATGTTTCAGAGTGGTGGCAAGGTTCCTCCAGGAATTATGGAGCTTAGCGATTATGCAGCCCGCGACAAACTTGCCCGGTAACTCGCACTTAAGAATTTCAAGCACCTTAACAATGCATATTATGTCATGAGGCTGCTCCAATATAGGACGGTTTTCAACCATCTTGTAATCGTGGAACTGCTCTATAATATACATCTCGGTCCCGACATCGGCGGCCCCGAACTTAGATTCGAGCGCCTCCCACAAGTCCTTGGCAACATGCACATGTAAATATGCGTCGACCAGTTTATCTCCAATCACGCTAAGAACTGCTCCGAGGAACACAACGGTGGCCTCCTTGAACGCCTTCTCCTGTTCAGGAGCAATCGTTCCCGTGGAGACACCGGTGACCCAAAACACGTTCGTAGCCGTGAGCCATAAAGTGGTCTTAGTCTGCCAACGCTTAAAATACGAACCGGTATGCCTATGCCGCGATACCTACCACATGCTTTATCATGCCTCCCATATTGCCATGTCAAACCTCTAACCCACCTTGTCCTAGCAAACCGTTGTTTGGCTATGTTACTGCTTTGCTCAGCCCCTCTTATAGCGTTGCTAGTTGCAGGTGAAGATTGGAGTTTGTTCCTTGTTGGAACATGTTTATTGTTGGGATATCATTATTGTTTCAGTGCAGCGGCAAAGCCACTTGCCGAAAAATTCCTACACATAATATGTTTTTGGATTGTTGAGTAAATAGGCAATTTCTCTATTAAGTTAATCCATGAGTAAATCACTAGCATGGCATTGACACAAATAAACGCATACTGATATTCAGTCAAGCTAGCACATACTACCCTAACTGCAGAAAGATCTACATATAACTCTAGCATGGCTAAAACAGAAAACAGTAGGAGCGGGATAAACGAGTTATAACCTCCAGTAGGCCATGTAGAGGCCGCGGCTTTGGTGGCGGCAGCGGCGTCCTTCTTGTCGGCTAATCGCTACCCAAAAACCTATTCGCCCCTCACCCCGTACAGGAACCAGCAGGGCATGGTTTCGGAGACCTGCTCTCCCGTCGACCGTGTACGCGGCGGACGAGATGGAGTCACCAGCGGCAGCAGCAACAAGGGAACGACGGTGGGCGTGCGCGTGGGAGCAGATGTGATATGTTCTTGGCGGCTAGGGTTAGGAGACACCGCACACTTATATAGGCACAGCCGCGTGGAGAAACATGGGCTCGACCCACGTCCGAGTCCGTGACAGCCCACGATCTGACGTCTCAGATCGTGGCCCAGCTGTCAGAGAACTCTCCGTTAGTGACTGGCAAAAATAAGCGCGTAAGTGTGAGCTCGGCTCGGCTCAATCCGGCAACCCGCGGCGCGTCGTGACGAGGCGTGGCATGGCGAGGCGGGCGGCGGAGGAGGAGTGCGCGAGGGCCTCTTCTCTTCTCAAGCTCCAATAGCATGTAGAAGAGAAACCCTTATAAGGAGGTCCAACTCCTCTTCCACTTCTGGGGTGGGACTAAACTTCCCACTACATCTAGTGCCATATAACCCACATGGGCCCTTAGAGATTTTTCAGAAATTGCTATATGGGCCTAGAGCCCATCTCAAATTTCAGCAATCCCCAACCAGATCTCGAGGGCCCATTGTGTCCTCTGTTCCAATTACTATTTCGATATACCAGTGTTTCAGTGAAGACCTGCTAAGGTTGAGCTTCACCTAGAGCAAGTAGTTACACTCCTTCACAACTGAACAATGGACTATGCCTTGAATTGTCAGTTTGGCGTAAAGAAGTTTCACCACATGTCTTACTAGTACTAGGCTGCCGAAGGTTGACCCCTCGGATGGAGCATATAAGTCACACTCATGGCCTATTCATGAGCTTACTAGAGATCACCCCAATCTCATAGACTGTGACCAGCAGTCGGGCTCATATAGGTGTGTTCCTCCAAAGATCGCTCTGTAGGATAGCATCTTGCTTATATAAGCTTCGGAACACATTAAGACAGTAGTCATCCTACCATACAGTATCGAGAGTATTGCATCTCCAACGGAGTGGGTTAGTATAGTTACTCTCCTCAGTTCACCATTGGCTTGTTTTCCCAGGTCCTAATTCACGGGATCTCCGATCACATAGGTTGCACTACAAAAAAATACACTTCCGTGATGATACGTGTTTGTCACAGTAGGTCGCGTTTTTTGTCATGCATGTACATCCATGACAAATTTATGACAGAATCAAGATAGTCATACCTGTGCTGTAGTAGAAGTGTTCCATGACATCACCAAAATTATCATCCCGGAAGTGCCCACTTCAATGATGATAAATCGTGCATCACAGAAGTGCTTTCGTCAAGGGTGACCGACACATGGCATCCACCGTAACGGAACGCCGTTAAGCTATCGGGTCGGGTTTTGGATCCGATAACCCGTTAACAGCCCCGACCAATGGGGATTTTCCACGTGTAAAATCATCATTGGGTGGAGGAAACACGTGTCGGCTCATCGTCGGGACAAATGTCATCCACTCATTGGAGAGAAGGAGCCTATGATACGTTGACACGTGGCAGGACACAACAGAGGCCCATTCCTGTGAAAAGGCCGACCCGTTTGACTTGGTCAAAAGGTGGCGGGCTGGCCCATGGAAAGCCTGTTAACGGCCTATTCGCATATAGCCCATTTACAGCCCGCTAACCCATGGCATGTTACGCCCTATCCGAATTAGGCCCAGTAGCGTCATCTGGGCCATCCAATATGATTCTAGCCTGTTTTCACTTCTGGCCCATGTATGGCCCATGACGTCTTTCGGCCCATATGAGGCCCTATGTAACTCTTGGCCTATTAACGGCCCGTGGTGAAACTGGCCCGTAATGAACAGTGTATCACTTTACACCCATTAACGGCCCGTGGTGAAACTGGCCCGTAATGAACAGTGTATCACTTTATACCCATTAACGGCCCGTTATTCCGTTGGGCCGTCTCCAGCCCATGTTATCTTTCGGCCTTCTCAGAGCCCATTTATTCTTGGGCTCATTTCCAGCATTCGTTTACTTACAGCCCGTTACTGTCATTTTCTGCTTGTGGGCCAAATTCAGCCCGTGGTTACAGTCGGCCCGTTTGTGGTCCGTTAATACATTGGGCCGTTTTCATAGCATCATCAAACACGGCCTATTAATGATGGCCCGTTATGGTCGGCCCATGAATGGACGATTCCAACTCTAGCCCGTTTACGGCCAGAATACGGTCTGTTTGGCCTGTATAAGGCCCATTGATGATGCGGCCTGTAGAAGGCCCATTGATGATACGGCCCGTAGAAGGCCCATTGTTTCTACGACCCATAGAAGGCCCGCTGTTTATATGGCCCGTAGAAGGCCCACTGTGTCTACGGCCCGTAGGAGGCCCAGTGTCACTACAGTAAATATTAGCCCATGGTTATTATGGCCTAGTTTTAAAAAATAGGTTATTGCAGCCACTAGCAAACCATAGAAAAAGAACTGCACTGACTACAAGCAAACAAATAAACAAGACAAAAAGGAAATAAATAAGCAAGCAACTTACACTAGGCTATCACGGCTATTACACATATTACATCCACTGGGCATCAAAGTTCGCCACCAGTGCAAATATAGGGAACACAGCAACATATAAACGCCGCAGCAAAACAAGTCCAGAACTGAAACCACTTCATAAGAGCTCAAGAAACACTATCCTGGGTACCCATAATGCTGGTAAGATGCTTAGCATGCTTATTAACTTTCTCTTGTTTGGCGCTTAAGTCCTCCGGCGCTTGCTGTTGCACCAGAAAGTATGCATCTGAATTCTGCAGGGACTTCCTCAGTCCTTCGGCTTCCTGTCGCATAACATCTGATCGATGTCTTTCAACTTGAAGTTGAGAGTCAAGAAGCTGAACTGATTCAGGTAATGAGTTCGAAGAGCTGGTGCCAGCAGTGGTAGCCAGTAACTCAAACACTACATTAATACATGACTTTGGGGTTGTCTTAGTGTCTTGAATATAGTTTTTATCAGCTTTCTTGGAGACCAACAGGGATGTCTCACTATCTTGAACCTTATCTGCATTACTTCCTTTACCATTGCATAACAGGGTACTCTTCTCCAATATTTTATCTGCGTTCTAAAAGAGAAACAAACAAACACATCTCAGGTTTACAATGTAGTATATGAAGCTCATTTTGGTAAACCAGTTCAGTAGTAAGGTGGACAGGATAACATCATGAAACAAACATATATCTATGTAGTATGGTCATTGTATGGTCTATATCATTCTAGTTTATGTTGCCAAATCAAGATAGATACAGTTCGAATCATATCTATTTAAGACAAAGCAGCATAGACAGAATATCAGTGTGGGAAACTACACAACAATAACAACAATTCTAATGTGCATGACATGAGAACATAACTGTTTATTCAAATGAAACTGAAATCAACATAGAGCAAGTTACAACAGCAAACAGCCAAACACGTTGAAGAAACAGGTTTAAAACATACCTGTTGCACCATTGGAGTTTCAATTGCATCCTTCAAATTTGAAATTAGTTGGTATCAGTAAATACAGTGATGCAAGAGCAAAGTAGTATGAACCATAGCTACGGAACCTGACCTGAGAACAATTATTCTTCTGCTGTAAGTGTTGACTTCGGGTTCGGAGTGGTGGTCCTCGTGATTTGGGCACTGCAGTTGCCTTACTAACTGCTCGTGTTTGGGTGCTCTGTGGTGGAGGCGGTGCTGTGTCAACGGGAACTATGTGTCTATCTGCTGGGGTTGGGGTTAGAAGGGGTGTAGCTGGTTCTCTGTCCAACTGGGTAGGGGTACAATCTGCATGAGTGTGGGTTATGTGTGGTGGGGCTGGTTCTTGGGCAAGTACAACTGTGGTTCTATCTGCATCGACAGGTAGCACGATCTTTTCTGAAGACCGTGTTTTTACTCCCACAGATACTGCCATCACTCCCTCCAATTGAAATGGCTGATAAACAAGAAAAGTAATTGAATGTACAGACATTGTAAGATAGATAGGTGCAATGGATAGTAGGGAAGAAAACAGGGCATGAAATAATTCACATTTATGTTGTCTAAGCAAACAGAATAGCAGGACATAATTTCACATATATGATGGCTAATTAAACAGGATAGCATGACACAATTTCACATGTATGATGGCTAACTAAACAGGATAGAATGACATACTTCAAAATATGATGACTATGTAAACAGGATGACATGATATAACTATATGATGTGTCTATTAAAGTGGTTGGCATGCCATAAATCACAAACATGTCGTCGATGGAAACATGATGGCATGATATAATTCACGGATAGAATGACATAATTTAAATATGATGACTATGTAAACAGGATGAGATGATATAACTATATTATGTCTTTAGAAAATGGGTTGGCATGCCATAATTCAGATACATGATGTCTATGTAAACATCATGGCATGACATAATTCAAATATATGATTTATATACTAAGGAAGTGAGCAGAGGGCAATCACATATATGATGTGTCAACTAAGGAGATGGCATTCAATATTGCGTATATGATGTAAAAACTAAATACAACATATGCATTATATGAGTAATATAACCCTGCCAAGTTTGAGGATACACCTTAGGGGGATAATAGGACTGGTCATCTGCCTCTGAATCCTCCTCTGAAGAGCTATCTGTAACCAGCAAGATATCTGCTTCAGCAGGTAGCATTGTCTGCTCTGAAGACCTTGTTTTCACTCCAGATTTCTCCATCACCAATTCAAATGGCTGATGCATAGGAAGAGCAGTTGAATATACAAACATTGTCGACAAAAGCAATGAGAAATACAAAAAAAGGATGGCATGATATAATTCACATATATGACGCTTGCCTAAACAGCATGGCATTGCATAATTCACATACATAATGCCTTGCAACAAGATAACATTGCATAATTCACATATAAAATGTCTTGCAACAAGATGGCATTGCATAATTCACATATATGGTAATTAGACACTAAACAGGTGGCATTCACACAAAGCATGTCTAAACTAAGCAAATGACATAGCAATGCAAGATACCATATGCACGATATGAGCAACATAACCCTGCCAAGTTAGGGCATGCACCTCGGGGGGGGGGATATGACTGGTCATCTGTCTCTGAATCCTCCTCTGAGGAGCTATCAGTAACCAGCAAGACATGCGCTTCGTCAGATAGCATTGTCTGCTCTAAAGACCTTGTTTCCACTCCAGATTTTTCCATGACCGTGCCAAATGGCTGATGCACAGGAATAATTGAATGTACTAAAATTTTTGACAAATTTAACACGTAATAAAAAAATGATGGCATGATATAATTCACATATAAGATGACTGGCTAACCAGGGTGGCGTTGCAAAATTCACATATATGATGCCTGGCTAGACAAGATGGCATTGCATGATTCACATATACAATAAAGAAACTAAACAGATGGCATTGACACAAAGCATGTCTAAACTAAGCAGATGACATCTTTAATGTATACAGTAAGCAATGCAAGGCACCATATGCATGATATTACCAACATTAGCATGCCAAGTTAGAGCGAAGACCTCATGGGGTAAATAGGAGTGGTCTTCTCCTTCTGAATCCCCCTCATAACAGTTATCTTCCTCTTGATTACGATCTGAAATGGGTGGAAGGGGGCTGCCTTTGCGCCCACCATGGAACGACATCTGCATGAAATTGTATTGCCACGCAAGGCTCGTCTCTTTTGCTCTACATGATCAGTTCCATTGTGTACAATAACTAGCATGCATAGGAATAAAACATAGTGAGATTATGTAAGGAGTGCATGCACAAATCCAGAGTGATGGTAGCAAACTGTGGATAGACCCAAAACCAATGATAGTAGGCAGATAATAGCTTTAGTTGAAAAATACAGATAATGACTCCTTTAATGTTTGTTTGCACCCAACATGAAACTCATAGTAGACACCGGAGATTAACCAGATAGTAGACAGATAGTACTGATTGCTGCCCCAATATGTACCCCACAACCATTTAAAAACTCAAGTTTCAGCATTAGTTTGGACCTGACTCGGAGCCTAATAGGTGAACACGATGATAATGTAGCATGTCATCATATTAACCGACGCATAACGTAAGCAGACACGGAAGAGTGCGACCTCTCTTGCAGACCCGTGTAGTCCTCAAGGTCATCTACTCAGTTGATGATGGTAATGCAGTTGTCATGGCTGCCGGCGGCGGGGAAGAAGATCTGAGGCGGCGAAAGACAGTCTGGAGAGCGGATCCCTGCTATGGTGAACCCTTCTGTCGTTGGAGCAGCTGAGCTGGGGTGGAACACAGCGCCGCAGGAGCAGGACAAACCACAGAAGGTTTTCTTTGACACATATTTGTAACAGAAGTAATTGAGTAAGGGCTTGTTTGAATTTGAGGATTCTAACAATTCAGGGATAGGAAATAGACAGGAATAGGATAGGAATGCATGTGCAAAACAGAGAATTTAAAAACAGAGGATTTCTGCCAATCTGGGTGTTTGATTCACAACAATTGGAAGATCACAGGATGCAAAAAAGCATGGTGAGATTAAGTCAAACCACAAGAAAATGTACGGTTATAATGCTATTATGCTACTATCTCTTAGTCTTGTGCTTGATGAATAGGAATATGAAAAGGAGGAGAAGTGGAAATTAGAATTCCTACGGTTTTTCTTTCAAGGAGACACTAAAGGAACAAATCCTATAGTTTTCCTTTGCTCCATTCCTTTGCACCAAATTCATGAAAAGTAGTACCATAGGAAACTTTCCAATTCCGATGTTTTTCATTCACTTTTCCTTTCAAGCACTGGCGATTCTAGTAGGCAGGCTTGAGCAAGGAAAATCCTACACTAAAAAAATGTTTTTGTGCTACTTCTATTACTTTGGACCCAGGCCACTGCCATACTAGCTCAACTCCCAGGCCCATCGACAAATGCACAGCTCAAACGCGCAGAGATAAATAATGATGGCGTTCAAGAGAGTCCATCACGGATAGCTAAGTTGCCTGGTACCTCACTGCTTGTCATATAGTAGGATAAAATAATCATATTTCCCGTTACTACGAGTGCTCAGTGGACAATATATATAACATGTAGAGTAAAAAATAGATGCAACAAGTGTACAACCTCTTTGGCGAAGCCATGTCGATCTCAGCGTGATTGGGTTGGCCGGTGAGGATGCTCCGGCTGACTTGGCTGTCGGAGGAGGGGAAGAAGATCTTAGGCGTCTGGAGATGGAGCCCGAGGTACTGCTCCGCTGTGATGGAGGGTTTCATCGTTGGAGCAGCTTCGGTGAGTTGTACGACGCCGAGGCTGAAGCAGGACAAGAGAGACAACGAACAACATTAACCTGAGTGGAATTCTAATAGCATCTCCAATACATGACGTAAAATACATGACCACAAAGTGCTAGATGTAAAATACATCAGCCGCTCATCTCTGAACTTAACTGCCGAAACTGAATTTAACTGTCGAAACTGAACTTAACTGTCGAAACTGAACTTAACTGTCGAAACTAAATTTTGCTGTCGAAACTGAATTTTGCTGTCGAAACTGAATTTTGCTGTCGAAACTGAACGCACTAGCAAGGTGAGGCTACACGTCGGTCGACTGAATTTTTCATCTTTGGTCAGTCGATTTTGCAGCCGTTGGATACAAAATCAAGGGCCTGCGGTTCATCTTCAACCTCCACCCCACTCAGTCGGCCAAATAGCAGCCCCCCGCCGCCCGTGGCCGGCGGTGCGCCGCCCCGCCCGCCCCGAAAACACTCCCCACCGCCGGTCCGCCGCCGCCCCGGCCATCCCTCTAGCCCCCCCCCTGTGCCGAGCTTTTTCTCCGGCGATCCCCACGCCACCGCCCCGCCAACGCCGGCGACCACCGCCCCCATCCTGAACCCTAAGATAGATAGTAGGGTACCTCTCCGGCGAGCCCCCCTCCCCACTGCGGCTGGTTCTTCCTTCACCCCGGCGGCATCGGAGTGAAGTGTAGCTAAATTGGAGCAGCATCGCAAGCAAGAGCAAGAGCGAGAGCAGCAGCGCGAGCAAGAGCAATAGCAAGAGCAGACCAGGCAGGGGACCGAGAGCAAGAGCAGAGCAGCAGCGCGAGCATGAGCTAAAGCAGCAGCAGGTCCTAGTGATGTGGACGTTGCCGCCGAGGGAGCGACGCCGTGGAGGAAGTGGCCGGCGACGCCGCCGTGGATGGAGTCGCGCCGTGCCGGCTCGGGACCGAGCGCCGGCAGCATCGTGAGATCGAATCAAGAAGAAAATGCGGCGATTAGTGTACAACCTCTTTGGTGGCGCCGATTAGGCCGCAGCTTCATCCGAGGAAACGATGATGATGATGCTCTTCCGGTGGTGCAGGTGAAGACGGCGGTGTGGGAATGGAGGTGGCGCGAAAGACGAGGGGAACGTCAGGGCAGCTCCTTGGAGGTGGAGGACGGGGTGGCTGAACCGGCGGGACGATGAGATCGACGATGGATCCTCATCGGGTACGGTGGATGAGGGACATCGAGGGGTTGCTGTGGACGACGTCGTTGGGGAAGAGGCTCCGGCTGGGTGGCGGACGGAGCAGGGTGTGGGGTTTCATCGCGGGTTTTCACGGCCTCGGTGTACGAATGGGTGGGCGGATGGGATGGCAATGGGGAACCGTGGCTTAGAGACGCGCTTGTCCGAAATGTGGGGTAAGTTACGAAAGTATCCCCACCAATTTGAGGCGGTTCTTTCGGTTCAGGGGTACCATGAACATTTCGCGTGTCGGGATTTCACAGGAGGTGGGAGTTTTCGCACGCGTTGTAATTTCGGAATAGCAAGGCGCGGGTTGAGATGGAGGGAGTTGTCGGAGCACAACGAGACAATGATATATCTTAAATATTTTGGGCTAACAAGGCGCGAGTTGAAGAGGCGGGAGTTTCGCAGCATGATAGACAGAGACGCTAGCTTGAATTTTCGGCATAACAAGGCGCGGCTTGAAATTTCGGAAGAACAAGCTTAATGTGTACCCCAAAAAAGACAATTTGCACCTCAACACACACAACACACGCACAAACACCATTTAGACTAGAGTAAGGTACACGTGCATTGTACGCATGAGATTTGGCAACCAAATTATGAATAAATACCACATTATAGCATGCAAGCTTTGAGTCATATATGCATGATGTAGATGTTCGTTTAATTCTTATAGTTCATTTCATTCAAAATCATCTAGTTTTTATAAGAGAGCTAATCTATTTTAAGATTCATGGAATTGTGCGTCGTAAGACATAAAGTAAAAAAAATAATGGCAAATCATGTAGAAAAACATTTGGGCAATTCTGATACGGAAGATTCTAGAACAAATAAGAAGTGCTTGTGTTTTGATGTTTGTGCATTATGCTTAAGTTTAACCAGGGAGTCTTCTAGATTATACATGTGGCGAAATCTGGTGGAATCTAGATGATATCCAACGGCCAGTAGTGCTCAAATTTGCCATCTTTGGACCATCGGATTCGCCTCATCCAATGACCATCTTTCAAAGTTAAAGTTACCCCCACACAATATAAAAAAAATATAAAATATAATATATATAGGGGTATAGATATAGATATGTGATGCAAAAGCCGCCCATCATCTCCAATTAGAATAGTGTGTCCATGCACGGATGCGACGTGGCCAAATGATGTCTGCCGTCGGTATCTCAAATTCAAATCAATCTGACCTTGTTCAATGTGTATACATTACAACATGCTCGTTTCCAAACCACACCGCGCAGATCTCCATTATATTCATGCATGCATGGGTTTCAAACATCAGGATCTCTTATTCAAATATTTGAATTCAACTTTAGATTGATAGTGACCTCACCTATTCAGCTATTCTTTTACACCCACACAGTAGTCTTCTCTTTATAATTGTACCACTAACTTTCTCTCGTGCATGCATGCACACACACTACCAGTCGGCATTATCCATCGCACGCATGCAATTTCTTTCTTCAGGTCGGTCTCCCATGAAGGCACACACCAACACACATCCCCCTATCCATCATATCGGGCATTCTTTATCTCTCACACGTGCATGCGCAACGATCGATGTTCCTCTATGTATGTGTGTATATAGCTAGGTCTTTCATAGTTTTCCACACAAACCGATCAATCGATATATCCAGTGAGGTCTCACCCTCTTTCCCATGTCCACATTGATCAATCTATGCCTCTCTATATAGGATTAACATATATAGCTAATACACCCACATTAATTATGTATCCAACGTCCCCCTCTCATCATCCATGCCTTCCGCTTCATCTCTCAGACGCGTGCACAATGGCGAAGACAGGGGCAGTAAGGGCCCTGCCCCCCTCCCCCCTAACATCACTATATATCAAGGCTAATATGAATGTGATCATTAGACAATTGCTGCTAAAAATGGTTTAAGTTCATGAATTGACCCTCCTCATAAAGGATTAGCAATGCTTGGCCCCCTAGATCATTTATTTTTCATGGCTCCGCCACTGCGCATCAGCACACGTGTTCGCCCCCTCTCTCTAAATATCGATCTCGCACTTGTGCATTCCTTCATAGTCTCCCTCCACTCGGCCCATCGCACCATCTTCTAGCCCCCCACCGGATTTTGCCACATGTACAATCTAGCAGACTCCATGGTTGAACTTAAGCATAATGCACAAACCTCAAAACAACAGTGGTTCTCTTTTGTTCTAGAATCTTCCGTATCATAACTGCCCAAACTTTTTTCTAGTTGAATTGACATTATTTGTTTTTTACTTTATGCTTTACAACGCACAATTCCATGAATCATAAAATAGATTAAGGGTTTCTTTGATTCAAAGGATTCTCAAAGGAATTTTGGAGGATTCTAATCATTAGGAATTTTTGCTATCTTGGTTGTTTGATTCGTAGGATTGTAAACCATAGGAATTTTTCCATATGATTCATTTGCACTAGATTTCATAGGAAACATCCCATCCACTCAAACCTCTTTGAAAGAATTCTGCATTTTTTCTATGCACAATCAAACACTCGTACAATCCTGTAGGATTCAAGACGACATTCCACTATAATCCCATGTTTTTCCTATTCCCGCGTTCTTAGCTTTTTATAAAAATGAATTGATTTTGAATGAGATGAACTATAAGAATTAAACGAAGGGCTACATCAGGCATATATGACTCAGAGCTTACATGCTATAGTATGGTATTTATTCATAATTTGGTTGCAAAATCTGATGCGTGCAATGCACGTGTACCTTACTAGTACTTCGAGTATGTGCAAAACACGTAAATTAGAATACCAATGGAACGCTACACAGTGTCTCTCTTACAGTTCATGAAGCCACGTGGCACATGTGTAGGCGTTGTCGCGACCTCCTTGCGTGGATTGATCACAGTGACATGCTACTGGTTCCAGAAGAATGTACTCGTCCTCCCTGAGCCATACTGGCGGTACATGCACGAAGCGAAGATGTGCACGCACGCCATGCACGCACTCATTACTCGCACGCACACGCGGGTACACGGGCGGACGCAATTTTGTACCAAGATCCACCCCATATGATAATTTGACGCGTGCAAAGTCGTTCACTTCATTTATGGTCAATTAATACAGCGCATGCAAATTGAGTGAACGTGAGGGCGGAAGAAAGACATTATTAGTCCGCTGCGCGCATGCGAGTAGTTAAATCGTGGGTTGCTAGTAGTACTTCCATTGGTCTCCTTCGTATTTTGTGCCAATGTTTGGTAGTAACATAATATTTACGCATTTGAGCAGTGTAGTACTTGAAATTTATGTTCCGCTAAACTCATCGGGAGCCGTTTCGGGCCTCAAAACCAAAACCATCAATTAATCTTTACCTTGTTCCCATCACATAGGAAAGCCTGCTCACACCTACTAGTAGTATGTACCAAACCTAAACATGTTCCCACTATGCAGGTATTAGTGTCTTATAAGGGCCTAAGCCCATCCATAATCCAACAAGTACTAGTGCTAGTGCTTAGGTTATAAAAAGGGGAACTACCTAACCGAAAATCACACTACCTTTCCTCCTCATAAGTGCTTCTTCTTCGTCCGTCGTTGCCATGGCCGGTGAGCAGAGCTCTAGGTCGAGAACTACTTGTAACAAGGGAGCGGCAACCAAGGCTGCGGGAAAAAAAGAGAGGGCTCGCCGCCACGCAGAGACCTCGAAAGATCTCTCACGGGCAGGCGATGGCTCCCAGGAGCGCCCTAGCCACGGAGGCGAACATGCCGAGTCGGCGTAGCTGGAGTAGTTATCCCTCGACGGCATGCCCGATCAGCTCAATAAGCAGAAGGAGTTCATCCAAGGCTTGATGGAGTTGCTGAAGGAGAGCCTCGATGACATGCCTACTGAGCTCAATCAGCAGGGGGAGTTGACCGCCGGCTTGGTGATGCTGCTGAAGAAGAGCATCGCCTCAGAGAAGAAGGCTACCAGCGAAATCCTGCGACTTCGGGAGGACAATGCGAAGCTCTGCCACGAGATCGACCTGTTGAAGGAGAAGAACGCCAGCTGGAAGAAGCTGCATGAGAATAGTAGTTCCTCGATGAAGATGCTGCAGGCCCTCGCCATGGAACAGAAGGAAGAGTTGGCGAAGCTCCGCATCGAGCACCCGACTGCTATCAAGGTACGTAATATGGCCGTGGAACAGATGATGAAGGCTTGCATCAAAAAATGCCGCGTCATGGACACAATGATGAAGATGGCGGAGGAGACGCACAAGGAGATGGAGGTCGTGGAGGCGATGAAGAAGCAGTTACGACTCCGCGGCGAATTAGATCATTTGGGGTGATAATCTTCCTTCTTCTTTTGCTCCCGTGTTTCATCTTTTGCTTCGGGTGTTTCGCCGCACGTGGCACGTTCTCTGCCAGGCATGAATAGAACAATGTTTTTTAGGGAATGAATAGAACAATGCTAACAATGAGATGACTAGAAAATTTGATCTTTTTTATCACCATATGGCACTGGGCTGCCATGTTTCGTGCTCCTCCGTCGCAGTACTACTCTAGTGGAGAACTTGTGTATACCGCACGGTTCTTTGCTCCTCCTCGATCAGGTCGTCGGCGCATTTATACGAGCAGTCAAATCACAAGGCCCCGCCTTCCAGCAGTAATGAGCCGTCAAATCACAAAGGCCCTCGCCTCTCGTGAAACCGACCAAGCTAGACTGCCCCGCCCTCTAGCCTTTTAAAAAATGTATACTTTTGTACAACAGTAGTATCGATGGATTGCGCCATGTAGCAAAACTTGAAATTAAAAAAAGGTGGTACATATAGAGAGCGCTCGTCGCCAAATTATGCATATAGTACTATTAAAAAGGCTAGTCACAATAATGGTGTCCAGCACAACCCACCCTGAAATAAAACAAAGAGGGTGCTTGGATACGTTTTAGTCCCATGACTAAAAGTAGTGGGACTAAAACATGCTAGCCTCACCCATGCTTGCATCCAAATACTAAAAAGGCTAAAATCATGTTAATGAGCATTTATTATCCTCCAAACCCTCCAATCCAGAACTCGCCTGTGTTAAAGGAGAGGAGTTAAATGAGTAGAGAGAGGACTAATCCACATTTTAGTAGGGGTACCCCTGACTAAAAAATTTTAGTCTCAAGACTAGTTTGAGCCCCTCTTTAGTCAGGGGTGCTTGGAACTTTAGCCTCTTAAAGAGACTATTTTTAGTCAGACTAAAATAAGTCCCTTGGATCCAAGCACCCTCTAAGCATCCTGGAATTCTTTGACAAAACTAAGCACCCTGAAATTTTTTGACAACTAAACTGCTGGCTATATGATGTTGGCCATATATATTGTACATATATAATGTGAAGAAACGAGTGGTGGTACTATACCAACTAAAAGATGAAATGTAAGAAATACTAGTATGTACGTACTGAAGAGTTAAAGTAACGAGAAGAAACATAACATAGTTCTGCTGGGGGCTCAGCACAACACACCCCTCAAATTAAATTAAGCACACCTGAAATTAAACTTTGCAACGATTCCGGTAGACACTGCATTAGAACCACCATGAGCAACGACACTGCCACCTTACTCGGAGTCCTCGTCCACGTCCTCGACTTCGTCCTTGTCCCTCTTCCTCTTGGCCGATACTTCTTTGCTTGAACCGCACACTTGGTTGTTGCTCTTCATCCAACCCTTGTAGATATTGAAGCAAAGGTAGCCATCCATTGCAGCGTAGTGGATGTGGTCTATATCTAGTACATTCCGCTGCCATGCATGACGATGAAACGTGTAATGAGGTTTCTCCAGTTTACCGTACGAAGGATGAACCATGGCTCCTGCCAGGGTCAGCATTGAAGGCTGACGACAGGACACCAGCCGATTCTTCTGGAGGTCGAAGGTGTTGCCTACAACGAGGCCTATCCGACGCAGGACTTCTTTGTCGTTACCAAAGTCTACAGTAATGAATTTCACTGTTTTGTCCTTGAGGAAGTTCTTAAAATCCTGGCACTCAACGTCGGCATGGCATATGTGGTAGACCAAGCAAACGTTATGTACGCAAACCTGGATCACGGCGGGCTTCTTCCTCTCTTCGTCCATTAGATCCTTCTTTCGTCCCAGGACTGTGGTGTACTCAACATCTAGCCCAGCGACCCACTCATCATCTGAGTTTTCGAACATGCGGCTGAAGCGAGAAAGGCATCCTTTCACCGTCGCGGAAGAATGGGTGTAGATGACGTCAAACTCATCGCCGGTGATGGTTCTAACCTTGTACTCACTGCCGATCGTGGAGATTTGGGATGCCATGGATTTGGGAGGAGGGTTAGGATTAGTGGAACTGCCGTAATGTGAATGGACGGGGCGACTAGGAGCGAACCGCCGTAGTATTGAAGGACATGCGGGGACGAGTAGGAGCGAACTGCCAGCGTGCGAACGGCAGGGTAGTGGCTTTCCATTCTCCCATGATACGGGCTTCCAAGAGCCCTTGGATCTGAGATCGAACGGTTGCATGGCGTGATTCTAGACCTATGGGTGAATATCCTATCCTGGAGGGTTATTCTGCAAATTTTCAGCAACTTAGCATGCGACCATTTGATCTCAGATCCAAGGGCTGCCAGCAGCCCGTATCATGGTCGCGCCTACCACGACCATCGCGTCGCTCGCGTGGTCGCGCCCTTGGAGATTTAACATGGTGCGTTAGGCTATCTGATGTTGGCATGTCATACAGTCATCACTTAGTCACTCATACTACAACAAGGTTGGCTACAAGTGTATTTTTTTACTCCTCTCTATCTCTTTCTTCGTACTCAAGGAAGAAACGGTGCTAAGCGCGTGTATTTATTGCATTTGCCAAGGAGTGACCTCTTCCAATGAAATGGTGTTGCTAAGTTTGCTTCATTTAATTAGCTATAGACTCAAAATTGTCTTTTTACCTAGGTACACGCGCTTAGCACCGTTTCTTCCTTGGGTCACCAAACTAGTCTCTCTCTTCTTGATTAACTTGCCACATCAGACTTTATGCCTATGTAGCAAGCTTAAGCACCTGTAGGAGCAAGTAAAAGTAAGTACAATAGTGCGCTTTACATGGCATTTTTGCATATGTGGAGGAAAGAGAGGCAAGGAAAAAGTGGAGAAGTGGGCTCTCATGCAAGAGCCAGCCTCTACTACATGGTGGAGCATTGGGAGAGGCACCGATATGGAGGTGGTCAGGAATCTGGGAGACTCACGTCGGTCGTAGCACCGCAGTTAAAATGATAATGGCAAGTCAAATCACGAGGCCCCACCTGTCCAGCAGTAACTCGCTATCAAATCACACAGCCCTACGTTTGCAGCAGCCTACTCCCTCGTCTTCTCGCATCTCTGTCGAACCGACTAGGTGGAACTTCCCCGCCGCCTACCGCGCAGGAAAAGCCCCGCCCTCGACTTTTAAATAGTATACAATATACTAATTTTATATCCATGGATTGCGCCCGCGCCATGGAGCAAAGCGTCTAGAAAATGGAGGAGAGACGGTGGTCTTGCAATAGAGAAGAGGGAGAGGCGAGACAGTGGTTTTGGAATGGAGATGATGGAGAGGAGAGGAGGTGGTTTTGCAATGGAGAAGAGGGAGAGGAGCGTGCGGCAGCGATTTAGGATTGGACGAGAGGGCCGGCGCGCTTTGACTGGATCAAAATCAAAATCAATTTACCCTTCAATTAAGAAAGCAACCCCACATTAACTAGTCTCCCTTTTATTCTGGGTCATAATTGACCATGATTTTCGCACATAAAATATATGTTATACGTTGTATACAAGGCCACTATCAAAATTACAATTTGCAACTATACAAGGCCACTAACACTAATCGAGGCAAAATTGATGGTGTTTGCCTCGTACTAGCACCTGAGGACATTAATATCCCTTGTGTGCATGCGGGAATGAGAAGGTTATCTTGCATTCCCAACATTAATCATCCAATGAGGAGTAAGAGGGTTGGATTGTTGTGCTTGGGAGAGAAAAACCACATTAATTAACACGACAATCAAGGTGACAAGCTAGTTTGCAACATTGACTTAAACATAGCATTGGTTTTTACCTTAGTACCTGTAATATGAGTTTGTGGCCTTGTATACAAAAATGGAGGGAGTATAATTTGAAAGTACATTCAGATACGAACCAAATGATACAATTTTTGGTGACATGCATTCACATTTTGCTTGTCAAATACAGTACGTGGTCAAACTTTGACCCAAAATACGTGAAACAACAAAAAAAATACTTCCAAGACCAGCGCCGCTCTTCCGCTCTTCTCCTCTTAAACCACCATTGCTCCTCTCCTGTTCCAATCTAAATGCAGCGCCGCTCCTCTCCTCTTCCATTTCAAAACCACCGCCCCTCCTCTCCTGTTCCACTCCAAAACCAGCGTCGCTCCTCTCCTGTTCTAATCCAAAACCAGCACTGCTCCTCTCCTCTTCCATTCAAAAACTACCTCCGGCGAGTGAAGGTGCTGTGGAGAAGTAGATTGATGGAGGAGTACAACCGATACATGAGGATCGCAAACGGGGACCCTGTGAACCTAGCTAGGATGTTGGAGATACAATCTTGGTTTGACAACAAGGACCAACTAGCGGCGACGGCGACATCCATGGCCAAATATCTGCAACAGAGTGAAAAGGCGGCGATACTCCCGGAGGGAGTCGCGCCGGAGTACATAGAGCTGCTCCTCTGGGCCATGGAGCAAAGAGATTCACCGAATCCGATCGTGAGGGAGCGGTGGTGGGAGTATCGATCCCAGATGGAGCATCCACCAGAGATTGAAGGATCGAGCATCTACAGGGTGTCGTTTGTGAGGGTGTCCTGCCAGAGCGAGCCGGTGGAGTCTTTGTCGACCGAACCCAACTGCAAGAGGAGAAAAGCAGTTGGTCCGACGACGCTTCCCCGCCATTGTCTCCCTCGTCGTTCACATCGTCTCACGGGGCGTCTGTCTGCCGCTGAGGAATAGGAGGGGGCTGCCCCCCCCCAGCCCAATAGTCGGGCAGGTTGTGAATTGTCAGGAGGAGCTTAGGGTTGTCAGTATTTGCAGGTTGTGAATTGTGTTTTGTGTTGTGTATTTTGAGAGTACTTTCAGATATGAATGTCTTTTGAATTTCAGATTTGTAGTATTGAGCATATAAAGTATTTTATGAATTCTAGATATCTATTTTTAGCACTTAAAAATGTAGTTTCATAGGAGTATAAAAGTGCAGACAATGTGATTCTCAGAGAAGAAACTGCAAGTTTCAGTTTCAGATAAGAAACTGCAAGTTCAGTTTCAGATAAGAAACTGCAACTTTCAGAGGCAGAGCATTTATATTAACACGGCCTTTTCAAACGGGGTTAACATCATGTTGGAAGTTTTATTCATGGCCGAAAATGGAACTACCAACTAGTTAACATCATGCTGATCAACATTCATGCATAACACATCTTCATATGATGCACAGTCAAAATGCCCACACAATGTCGAGTGTGCGAAACACAGAGAAAACGAGGGATGAAGTTTTGGCAAGTGTTGGACGTGGTTTTGGGCTGCCCGTCTAGGCTTTCATTTTTAACATGCGCAACCCACGACCTCGGATGGGAGGTCCGTAGGCCTGTTTGTATTTTCTTAGGGCCGTCATGTATCGACCGGCCTATGGACCCCCCATCCGAGGTTTTATTTTTGGCAGCCCAATTTATGTATTTTTTGAAGAAAACGCAGAGGTCTATTATATTTTTCTATATAAGAATAGGAACGCCAGGTCCAACTTATGTTTCCCTTCTAACTATATTATATATATTTAAATTATTTTATATGTTGACTGTTTAGTTCACATACTCCCTCCTTTTCGGTTTATAGGGCTTATCTCAAAATTTTAATCTTTCTATTTTATAAGGCTCAATTTGGTTGTTTTCCATCACATGTTCAGATTCCAAGGTGCATTAAATCATTGCATGCAAGTATTAAGAGAAAATTGACCAATGCATGTACTTTATGCATGCATGCATTGCAATTTATGCATTGATAAACATAATTTTTTTGAGGAAAACAAGTGCATTAATTAGGTGCTTTTGCAAACTACAAAAAGTATTCCACCATTCATCATCTACCTTGGTTGGTGATATTTTTGAATTGAGCCCTATAAACCGAAAAGGAGGGAGTAATTGGCAAATAGATCTCGCTGCCACCCCCCCCCTCCTGACTCTGGGCGCGCCTGCCCCCCTCAGCAAGTCCGCTCGCGCGCCCCATGGAGTCGCTGGCCATATCCACGGGGGAATGGCTGGAAGACAGGCAGATGTACAAGATGCACCTCCCACATGTCTACAAAGCCTTCCCGTGGATGCTCCAGCCGCTCGACTCTGTCGCGCCAGCAGTGCTGCGGGAGACTCGAGGGAGGAGATGGAGGGAGCAGGCGATGTGGATCCGCGACGACGCTCTCTCATGGACCCAGTGCACGCGCGAATGGAGGGAAGTAGAGGAGGAAGCTGCGAGGGAGGAAGCCGAGGAGGGACCGAATCCATTCTCACACTCGCGCAGGTATGCTCAGATGTGCAAGGATCATGTGGATTGGGAGCTGCTGAATATAGCCCTGCGGATCTACTTCGAAGGAGATTTCTCGGAGAAGCACAGGATGCCCCACCCCAGTGAGCCGCCAATTTCGTTCGTTCGATGGGCGAAAGGAGAAGTGAATTCAGGAGATCCACGCCGTGCTGCGAGATGGGAATGCTTGACTGGACTCCTGCCCACCAGCACGCCACCGGAGCCAGAGCAGGTGGATCCCCTACCTTACCTCTCCCCCAAACCTGCAGAAGATTGAAATTAGGCTTGCAATCTGCTTCATTTGAGCTGTCTGGTGGTTATTTCTGCTTCCTGAGAGACAACATCTGGCTGGAGGATGAGAAGGAACCAGGAACTTCGATGAATTTCCCCTATCACAATGGGGGGAGCGCCGGTTGGGCAGTGGTACGGCCCACCTCCGCCCCAAATGGGGGCACAATCTGGGCAGGCTCCTATAATTTCCCAAGATCAATCTGCTGGTGGTTCTGACTCTCAGATCAGTGGGAAATCTCAAGGCAAGAATCAGCAAAAGAAGAGATAGGATATCCAGAAAACTGCTCCTGCCCCTGCTTCGGGCCTTACGGCATACTCTGAGGTGATCTGCTACAACTGTGGGGAACCAGGGCATCATTTGGATAAATGTGTCAAGCCCAAGAGTTGTTTTATCTGCAAAATGGTTACGCATAAAGTTGAGAATTGCCCCGTCGAAAGGAAAACTCACAGTTCTACTAGATATGTTGGAAGTGCTGCTCCAGGATTATGTCCACCATTGACAGAATTTTCTGCGACACAAAATTAGATAGTTTCTTTCCTCTTTCTAGTTGTAGAGCTCTACCCAGATGTGGTAGTGACCACACTCCTTTGCTCTGGGACTCTGGTCTTAACCAAACTCCAAAGAGCAATAGTTTAAAATTTGAAAAGTGGTGGTTGCTTAGAGAAGATTTTACTGAGCTAGTCAGGAAAATCTGGAATGAGCCTACTCGGAGCAGCTGCCCCCTAGAAAATTGGCAGATCAAAATTAGGAGATTTAGAAGGACTACCAAAGGGTGGAACTCCAATGAGGAAGCTAATCTTAGAAGATACAAAAGGGTTCTCCTCCTTGAGTTTGATTCTCTAGATATTAAGGCAGAAACGATTGACCTCTCTGAGGCTGAGACTAATAGATTAAACTTTGTCCATGGAGAGCTCAAGAAAATTTGGCTTCAAGAAGAAATCAAAGCCAAACAAAGGTCTAGAGATAGGAACATTAAGGAGGGTGATAGAAATACTGCTTACTTCCATGCAGTAGCTAACCAGAGGAGGAGGAAAACCCTCATTCACTCCCTTGATGGCCCTAATGGCCCTGTTACTGAGGTAGATGAGATGCTGAAAGTGGCTAGTGACTTCTACAAAGACTTGTTTAAGAAAGAAAACCCTTCTGGGTTCTCTCTACAAAACAATTTTTTCTCTGCTTCTGAAAAAGTCTCTCCTGCTGAAAATGAGCTGCTAGAAGCCCCTTTTTCAGAGACAGAGGTGAAGGAAGCCATTTTTAGCTCTTATCCTGATGGGGCTCCTGGTCCTAATGGGATTCCCTTCTTGTTTTACCAGCATTTTTGGGACTTGGTGAAAAATGATCTCTTAGATCTTTTCCAAGCCTTTCATAGAGGAGAGTTGGATCCAGCAACTTACTCATGGGGGGTCTGTTGGGGTCAAGTTAAATAACTGTGAAAGTGATTTTTTCCTTGCTAGTAAAGGCCTTAGGCAAGGTGACCCCATCTCCCCGCTTTTGTTTAATTTAGTAGTGGATGTTCTTACTAAAATGCTGAGCAAAGCTGCTTATCATAGTTTGATTGCAGGTCTCTGTCCTAAGGTCTGCCCTGGTGGCATCATCTGCCTTCAATATGCAGATGATACCATCCTTTTCTTAGACAATGACTCCACACATGCTAGCAATCTGAAAACTGTTCTAACCTGGTTTGAACAAGTCTCAGGCATGAGAATCAACTACTCTAAAAGTGAACTCATCCCTATCAACATGGATGATCAGGAGTTAGCTGACTTCCTCTCTATTCTAGTCTGTAATAAAGGTAACTTCCCCATTAAGTACCTAGGTATCCCTCTCCACTATGATAAACTGAGGAGAGAGGATATCCAACCCTTTTGGATAAAATCATTAAAAGGATTGCTGGGGGGAGGGGCAAACTTCTCCCTTACAGAGGTAGATTGATCCTCATACAAGCTTGTTTGGCTAGCATTCCAGTGTATCTTCTCTCCTTCTTCAAGTTCCCTAAATGGGCAGTGAACCTCATCAATTCTCAGATGTCTCATTGCTTGTGGAATGATTTTGAGGGAAATACGAAGCTACACCTTGCTAATTGGGCCCTAGTCTCTATGAAAAAAGATTTTGGAAGCCTAGGCATACCTAACCTCTAAGAAATTAACATCTGTCTTCTAGGGTCTTGGATTAAAAGATTCTATGAGGAAGACCTGAAACCCTGGAAGCTTCTTATTTCCCATAAATACCTAGGAAATAAACCTAATATTTTTGTCCCTTCCTCCAACCCTAAGACCTCTAGATTCTGGAAAGGATTAAAATCTATTATGCATGCTGTGAAATTTGGCTACAGATGGAACATAGGGGATGGGAGCAGAACCAGGTTCTAGGAAGATACTTGGTTTGGCACATCCCCCCTAGCAGTCCAATTTTGGCCTATTTACTCTGTCCGCAATGAGCTTAAAAAAAGTGTCAATGAAGTTTGGGACGGTCAATGCCTAAAATCTCTTTTAGAAGGAACTTTAGTGATAGTCTCATGGAACAATGGTTCCAGTTGGAGGAAATTGCCAAAAGCATTACCTTTACTGCCGAGCCGGATGCCCTGATTTGGTAGCTGGACAATAAGGGGAAGTATTCCTCCAGCTCCCTCTATCATGTTATCAACTTTAGAGGGGTTCAACCCGTGTTTATCCCTGTTGTCTGGAAATTGAGAGTTCCCCCTAAAATTCATGTATTTCTCTGGCTTCTCTCCAAAACAAATTGATGACTAGGGATAACCTTAGGAAGAGACACATCATCAAACCCCTTGATTGTGTTTACTGCTTGGAATAAGAGTCTTGTTCTCACCTATTTTTTGAATGCATAGTTGCTAAACATCTCTCGGCCCACATTGAGGAATATTTCTCTAGTCAGATTGGCTCATCTTTCGAATCTGTTGCCAAATTATGGATTGCTACCAAAAAGTGCTCAGTTTTAAACACTGTTAGCTCAGCTGTCCTTTGGTGCCTCTAGAAATATAGAAATGCTATGATTTTCAGTAACGCCTCCTGGATTTCCATTCCGCAGGCCTTGAGGTTGATCAGGAACATGGTGAGGAACTAGGCGATTCTCTCCTCCGAATCGGACAAGGACAAGTTGACGAGCTTCGTGGAAACCCTAACAAGATCCCTCCAGAAACCATTGGCGATCACTTGTGGCTGAACAAGGCTCGACCTGCTCTAGGGCTGGACCCGTGGGCTCGTCTCAAGATCTCTGATGAAGATGATGGGCACCTGGCGCCGAAAAAGAGGGACATCCACCATGCTGCGCCTTCCAGCCCGGTGTCTCCGCTTGCTTACTGGTCGTCGCAGGCTGACACGGCCCCTCGGCTGAAGACCATGAAGGCTTCGCTGGACCCTCCTTGTGTCATTTGGGTGCTCTATCCGCTCTGCCTTTGGCACCGCTCGGGTGATTTGTGTTATTCAGAGAACTTGTTCATCCACCCCCCTAGTTTGTAGCTTTTCTACCTTTGCTTTCGAACTGCTCTTTGAGCTATTGTATCAGAATATGTTGTGGTTTCGTTCTTAGCAATGGAACCGGGGAGATGCTCCCTGTTTTTCTAAAAAATATTATTTTATATGTTATTATATACTATTTTTATTGTCATCATATATTTAACAGATACTTACATATGTAAGAAAACAATATCCTTCATCTTATTAACTTATAAAAATAATTTCTTAACAAATAAAATCCTGGATTGTTTTGGCACGAAAATCCTAGTGATTGTGTACAAAAGCTTGGTAAGATTTAAGGATGAATGTAATAATATCACTTATTATTTAAATATATTTATAACAAATGGTCAGCCCCTTTTTATTTTTTGATAACATTGCTGGCCCAACCCAACATTATAATTAGAATCAGCCCAGCAAAATCGTGTATTTCGAGAAAGTGCAAATGGCCTGTAATTTTTTAGGAAATAAAATAAACGGGCTGCATGGACGCTACATTATTTGTTCACCCAGCCCAGCTAGTGGCTGTAATTCAAAAAAAAGATCAAATTGACTGTAAATTCTACCGCGCAAAAAAAGACTGTAAATTCTGAAAAAATGGGTTGAATACGTGCCACATTTTTGGAGGCTGAAATATGGGCCAATAGGTCGAAGCCAATGCAAGTCGTTGTCAATTTAGTCAACAAATGATTCTGACATGTTAGCCGTTGGATTTACATCCAACAACCGGCATCCATCTTTAATCTCTCGTCTTCTTCCTCCAGCGCCGCCGGGACCACCTCCCACCTCCTGCTGCTAGCAGCTCTGCTTAGCACGCTTCGCTATGAAGCGCTACTCCACCGTTGGCCAGGCCATCCCTCCACCCCTCCACACCTCCTGTTCTTCTCCACCGACTGTCGAACCACACCGCACTAGAACCAGTTAACCCTCGTACACCTCTTTGTCTGCGACTCTACTCCCGCGTCTTCCCATCTCTGGCTCATTGCTGTCCGGGGCCTCGCCGTCGTCCACCACCTTGGATGCTCTCGGCGCGGCGTGGTCAATGTGGTTAAGAAACGACACCATCGGAAGTAGACTGTGCGTGGAGAGGCTGACAGCTGGGTCCATGGCCGCACACAAGGAAATGCCTCCTTATTACGCGCAAAATAATGATTCCTCCACCTGACATCTGGGACCCACCGGAAGGGCCTCTGTATTTCGCGAAATAAAGTGCCCCCCGCTGACATGTCGGACCCACCAGCTATCTTCGCACGCAAGGAAGTGCCTCCTTATTACGCACAAAAAATGAATATTCCCCCTGCCAGCTGGAACCCAGCATAGTGGGAGGCTGACTTGTGGGCCTACCAAGTTGACGGGGACGGAGGGCTTTGTCAACTTAGTCAATATGAACGATTCCAGCTCCTGTTACCGTACGATGTTCATCCAACGGCCGTAGTGCTTCTTCAACCTCTGGTCTTCTTGCTCCAGCCGCCCAAACCAGCGCCGGTCGTGCCGCGTGCTCCTGCCTCCCGTGGCCGGCTGTGATGCCGCGGAGGCCTCACCGCCCCCTACTACTCCCACCGCTGGCCAGCCATCCCTCTACTCACCCACACCCCCTGTTATTCTGCGGCGACAACAGCCTTACACCGTAGCCGAACCAGTGAACCCTCGTACTCCTCTTCACGTGGGCATCCACTGCTGCGTCTTCCCTGGCTCCGATTCGTCCCCTTCCTAGTCCTCGCCGTCGTCCACCGCCCTGGTGCTCTCGGCGCGGCGTGGTCAACGTGGTCAACGACCGACTTCCATCGGAAGAGTACTGTACGTGGAGAGGCTGACAGCTGGGTCCACGGCAGCCGCAAGGAAGTTCCTCCTTATTACACGGAAAATAATTATTCCTCCACCTGACAGCGGGGACCCACCGGACGGGCCACCAGTATTTTGCGAAAAAAATCATTTCCCCCTGACTGCTGGGACCCACCGGACGGGCCACCGTATTTCACAAAAAAAACGTTCCCCCCGCTGTCAGCTCGGACCCACCGGAAGTGCCTCCTTATTACGCACAAAAAAATGAATACTCCCCCGGCTAGCTGGAACCCACCTTACTGGGAGGCTGACTTGTGGGCCTACTAAGTTGACGGGGACGAAGGGCTTTGTCAACTTAGTCAATATGAACGATTCTAGCTCCAGTGACTGTACGATGTCCATCCAACGGCCGTAGTGCTTCTTCAACCTCTGGTCTTCTTGCTCCAGCCGCCGAAAGCAGCGCCGGTTGTGTCGCATGCTCTTGCCTCCAGTGGCCGGCTGTGCTGCCGCAGAGGCCTCACTGCCCCCTACTATTCCCTCCGCTGGCCAGGCCCTGCGGCGACGACAACCTCACACCGTAGCCGAACCAGTGAACCCTCGTAGTCCTCTCCGCGCGGGCTTCCACTGCCGCGCCGTCCCCTTCCTAGGCCTCGTCGTCGTCCACCGCCGTGGTGCTCTCCGCGCGGTGTGGTCCACGTGGTCAAGGAACGACTTCCATCAGAAGAGTACTGTACGTGGATAGGCTGACAGCTGGGTCCACGGCCACATCCCAGTTTCTTGTGATTTGCCAAGTAAGTCACTTTGTCAGGCCTGTTGGGCTGCAAATCTTTCAAGACGAGGAGAGCTTTCATTCGGCTGGCGAGAAAATGGCCCATCAGTAATGAGAAATGGCTTGTACATTTTTAAAACACATCAAACCGACAATTAGTTTCAAATATCTTTTTTTCATTTCAAGATTTTAAATTACATTAATTTTTATGCATGGACAATTTGTTGAATTTTATATTGATATACATTTATTTTAAAAACCAGTTTGAATGTGAGTCGAAATTTCGGGATTAAAAATAGTTCGGACCGCACCGAAATATGCAAAATTACGTATAATTTTTTAACCGTTGCCACAATATGGGCTGTAATGCTAACAAAAAGAATATGGGCTCCAAAAAAACCTTAAGAATTAGCAAATGGGCTGTAAATTATTAGAAATAATGGCAGATGGGTTGTATGCTATTTTCCACAGATTTGAGGCTTTCCTAAAAAAAGGTTGACGCACAAGCACTGACTATTGGATGTCCATCCAACGGCCGTCGTGCTTCTTCAATCTCTGCTCTTCCTGCTCCAGCCGCTCAAACAAGCACCGGCGGGACTGCTTGCTCCCTCCTCCTCGCGGCCGGCTGTGCTGCTGCGCAGGCCTCACCGCCCGACCGTACTCCCATCACTGGCCTAGCCATCCCTCTACTCACCCACACCTGCTGTTATTCTCCGACGAGGGCAGACGAACCAGTAAACCCTTGTACAGTCGTACTCCCCTCCGCGTGGGAAACAACTTCCGAGTCTTCCCTGCTTCCGTGTCGTCCCCTTCCTAGGCCTCGCCGTCGTCCACCGCCCTGGTGCTCTCGGCGCAGCGTGGTCAACGTGGTCAAGGAACGACTTCCATCGGACGTGGACTGTACGTGGAGAGGCTGACAGCTGGGTCCACGGCCGCAGCAAGGAAGTGCCTCCTTATTACGCACAAAATAATGATTCCTCCACCTGACAGCTGGGACCCACCGAACGGGCCACTGTATTTCGCGAAAAACATTTCCCTTGACTGCTGGGACCCACCAGCTAAATCTTCGCACGCAAGGAAGTGCGTCCGGGCAAAAAAACGATTCGCCCCCTGACTATTGGGACTGACCAGCTACATCTTCGCAGGCAAGGAAGTGCCGACCCACCTGGTCGAAGCGTGCGTAGCGTTGTCATTCTGGTCGCGAACGTGTATGTACATACTGGTCGATGTAGAGGCGCGCATGTGTCGTAGTAGAGGCGCGCACGTGTCGTAGTAGAGGCACGCACGTAGCATTTGCACGTACGTACAGCGGCCAGGGTGCAAGAAAGAAAATACGGCCACATATGTGTACATACGGGCAGGGTCTCGAACGCCTACTCGCGCATACGTACGACCAGGGCTCGTGTACATGGCTGGGTCGGAACGGAGAAACAGCGTCGTCGTCGTGTTCATGGGGAGGCAATAGAATGCGTCGTGCTCATGGGGAGGCAACGGAATGTGTCGTGTTCATGGGGAGGCAACGGAATGCGTCGTGTTCATCGGGAGGGCTTGGACGGAACAAGCGATGGAAACGAGGCCTGGCGTACCGCAGAATGGAGGAAATGGCCTTGTGTTCGACCGGCCACGTTCAAAACGGGATCCTGTTCATCGGGAGGGGTCTGGCGTACCGCAAAACGGAGGAAATGGACCTCCTATGATCGAAATGGGGGTCCTGTTGATCGGGAGGGGTGTGGCGTACCACAAAACAGAGGAAACGGACTTGTGTTGGAGCGCTATGGTCGAAACGGGGGTCCTGTTCATCGGGAGGGGTGTGGCGTACCGCAAAACGGGACTCCAGGGATACTGTTCATCTCCACCATCGACCTCCTCCAGCCTCCACGGGATACTGTTCATCTCCACCGTCGACCTCCTCCAGCCTCCACGGGCTCCTGTTCATCCAGCCTCCACGGGCTCATGTTCATCCAGCCTCCACCGCACGCTACTCCACCGGCTACTGTTCAACCACCCCTCCATCGTCTACTGTTCATCCAGCCCTCCACACCACGGGGTCCTGTTCAACCACCCCTCCACGGGCACCCCTCCACCGTCTACTGTTCATCCAGCCCTCCACACCACGGGGTCCTATTCAACCACCCCTCCACCGTCTACTGTTCATCCAGCCCTCCACACCACGGGGTCCTGTTCATCCACCCCTCCACGGGCACCCCTCCACCGTCTACTGTTTATCCATCCCTCCACCACACCACGGGGTCCTATTCATCCAGAGGCAACGCCACCGCTCACTATTCATCCACCCCCCCCCCCCCCGCAACGCTCACTGTTCATCCCATCGATCGGCTTCAGTTAGCAGCAGTAGCGAAGGAATCGCTCGATCGGTTTAGTTAACAGCCATCGATCGATCGCTCGGGTTCCTTAACGCGTAGCCTGCAGTGCAATCGCTCGGGTTCCTCTAGAGCCCAACGCCTCGCTCGGGTTCAGTTAGAGCCAATGCCTCGCACACACGCGCATGCGTGTACGAGAGAAACGTGCATCGCTCGGCCCCCGACCTCCCACCGTAACCGGGAACTCCCCGAAATTTTCCTCCCCCTCGCTTCTACCACGGTTTTTTCCATCATGGACGGCCCAAAGAATGTCATGCAGCTGCGTCTCCGGCCAGCCCAGGATAAAAAGCCCATTTTCTGTCATGATTTTCTGTCATAGAAGTAGGAGCCCACCACATCTATGATGATACCGGGTTTTGTCACAATTATCGTCATAGAAGTGTCATATGTATGACAGAAAAAAATTTTGTTCGGTCCAAAATTTCACGGATGTGTCTTTTTTTTGTAGTGTTGGCTTACTACCATGGCAACTCATGTGGGTCTCATACCCATCTCCCTCGATGCTTATCTATCACTACACGTGATAGCCCTTTCGTAAAGGGATCTGCCAGATTCTTAGCCGTATGGACATACTCCAACGCTATCACTCCGGAGTTTCTTAATTTTCTGACAGCCTTTAATCCCATTCTTATGTGTTTGTTCGACTTCATATTGTCCTTTGAACTTTTCACCTTGGTGATGACAGTCTGATTATCGCAGTTCATAAGGATAGCCGAAACCGGTTTATCAACCAATGGCAAGTCCATCAAAAGATCTCAAAGACATCCCACTTCGACACCAGATGTGTCTAATGCTGTTAATTATGCTTCCATTGTCGATCTCGTTAAGATCGTTTTCTTGCAAGACTTCCAGGAAACAGTGCCACCTCCAAGAGTAAACATATACCCAGTTGTGGTCTTCATCTCATCAGCATCAGAGATCCAATTTGCATCATTATACCCTTCAAGTACCGACGGGTATCCGATATAGTGAAGTCCATAGTTCATAGTACCTTTCAGATAGCGCATAACTCTTTCAACAGCATGCCAACGTACATCACCTGGTTCGGAAACAAGCCTTCTCAGTTTGCTCACAGCAAACGCGATGTCAGGTCTCGTTGCGCTCGCTAGGTACGTCAGTGAACCAATGATTTGAGAGTATCTCAATTGATCTATAGCCGTGCCTTTGGACTTTCGAATGAACACGCTAGGATCATATGGTGTTTGAGATAGTGTGCAGTCCAAATATCCAAAACGACTCAACACCTTCTCAACATAGTGGGATTGCAGAAGTGTAATCCCACCCTCATTATCTCTCAGTAGCTTGATGTTCAAGATAACATCAGCCACACCAAGGTCTTTCATCTCAAAGTTCTGAGACAGAAACGACTTGACCTCCTCAATGACTTTGAGGTTGGTTCCGAATATCAGTATGTCCTCAACTTACAAGCACAGTATAACTCCTTCGCCCCCACAATGGCGATAGTATACACATTTGTCAGCCTCATTAACAACAAAACCAACAGATGTCAGAGTTGTATTAAACTTATCATGCCATTGCTTAGGTGCTTGCTTCTGGCCATATAAAGATTTCAGGAACCTACACACCTTTCTTTCCTGACCATCTAGCACAAAGCCATCTGGCTGTTGCATATAGATTTCCTCATTTAGCTCTCCATTCAGAAAAGCCGTCTTGACATCCATCTGGTGGACGAGAAGACCATGCGAGGCCGCCAACGAGAGTAATACTCTAATGGTGGTCAGTCTAGCCACAGGTGAATAAGTATCGAAGAAGTCTTCCTCTTCTTTCTGGCCATAACCCTTGGCCACAAGCCTAGCCTTGTACTTTTCAATCATACCATCGGGCCTAAGCTTCTTTTTGAACACCCACTTACATCCCAATGGTTTGCAACCATAGGGACGCTCAGTGATCTCCCATGTCCCGTTAGCCGTCATGGAATCCATCTCGCCACGGACCGCATCCTTCCAGTAGTCAGCTTCTGGTGAGGCATACGCTTCAGAAATAGAAGTAGGAGTATCATGCACGAGGTACACGAAGAAATCAACACCAAAGGTCTTTGCGGTCCTTTGTCTCTTTCCCCTACCAAGGGTTTCCTCGTCATCCTCCTCGGGATTTTCAAAATGTGTTTGTTCATAATATTCCATAGGGATGGCAGGTTCAGGAGTCTCCTCAGATTTCTGTCTAGAAGTGCTTTGCATATCTCTCAAAGGAAAAATATCCTCGAAGAATGTAGCATCGTTAGACTCCATAATTGTACCGACCTTCTGGTCATGTACCTCAGATTTCACCACTACAAATCTATAGCCAACGATGTTCTTAGCGTAGCCCAAATTAACGCAGTCCACGGTCGTTGGTCCAAGCTTACGCTTTTTGGGGATCGGCACATTGAGTTTCGCCAAACAGCCCCAAGTACGCAAGTACGGGAGTGTTGTCCTTCTCTTTGCCCATTTCTCATAGGGAGTGATCTCATTATCATTTGTCGGAACTTTATTCAGGACATGACATGCCGTCAATATAGCCTCCCCCCACCATGCCTTGGATGAACGCTCTCATAACCTTTTCCAACAAAGGCGGAACTGCTCTATAATATACATCTCGCTCCCGGCATCGGCGGCCCCAAACTTAGATTCGAGCGCCTCCCACAAGTCCTTGGTGACATGCACATGTAAATATGCGTCGACCAGTTTATCTCTGATCATGCTAAGAACTGCTCCGAGGATTACAACAGTGGCCTCCTTGAACGCCTTCTCCTGTTCAGGAGCAATCGTTCCCGTGGAGACACCGGTGACCTAGAACACGTTCATAGCCTTTAGCCATAAAGTGGTCTTAGTCTGCCAACGCTTAAAATACGAACCGGTAAACTTATCCAGTTTCAGTGCAGCGGCAAAGCCACTTGCCGAAAAATTCCTACACATAATAGGTTTTTGCATTGTTGAGTAAATAGGCAATTTCTCGATTAAATTAATCCACGAGTAAATCACTAGCATGGCATTTACACAAATAAATGCATACTGGTATTCAGTCAAGCTAGCACATACTACGCTAATTACAGAAGGATCTACGTATAACGCTAGCATGGCTAAAACAGAAAATAGTAGGAGCGGGATAAACGAGTTATACCCTCCAGTAGGCCATGTAGAGGCCGCGACTTTGGTGGCGGCAGAGGCGTCCTTCTTGTCGGCTAATCGCTGCCCAAAAACCTATTCGCCCCTCACCCCGTACAGGAACCAGAAGGGCGTGGTTTCGGAGACCTGCTCTCCCGTCGACCGTGTACACGGCGGACGGGATGGAGTCACCGGCGGCAGCGGTAGCAAGGGAATGACGGTGGGCATACGCGTGGGAGCAGATGTGATCTGTTCATGGCGGCTATGGTTAGGAGACACCGCACACTTATATAGGCGCAGCCGCGTGGAGAGACGTGGGCTCGACCCATGTCCGAGTCCGTGACAGCCCACGATCCGACGTCTCAGATCATGGCCCAGCTGTCAGAGAACTCTCCGTCAGTGACTAGCAAAAATAAGTGCGTAGGTGTGAGCTCGACTCGGCTCAATCCCGCAACCCGCGGCACGTCGTGACGAGGCGTGCCGTGGCCAGGCGGGAGGCAGAGGAGGAGTGTGTGAGGGCCTCTTCTCTTCTCAAGCTCCAATAGCATGTAGAAGAGAAACCCTTATAAGGAGGTCCAACTCCTCTTCCACTTCTGGGGTGGGAGTAAACTTCCCACTACACCTAGTGCCGTATAACCCACATGGGCCCTTAGAGATTTTTGAGAATTTGCTATATGGGCCTAGAGCCCATCTCAAATTTCAGCAATCCCCCACCAGATCTCGAAGGCCCATTGTGTCCTCTGTTGCAATTACTGTTTCGATATACCAGTGTTTCAGTGAAGACCTGTTAAGGTTGAGCTTCACCTAGAGCAAGTACTTACACTCCTTCACAACTGAACAATGTACTATGCCTTGAATTGTCAGTTTGGCGTAAAGAAGTTTCACCACATGTCTTACTAGTACTAGGCTGCCGAAGGCTGACCCCTTGGGTGGAGCATATAAGTCACACTCCTGGCCTATTCATGAGCTTACTAGAGATCACCCCAATCTCATAGACTGTGACCAACAGTCGGGCTCATATAGGTGTGTTCCTCCAAAGATCGTTGTGTAGGATAGCATCTTGCTTATATAAGCTTCGGAACACATTAAGACAGTAGTCATCCTACCATACAGTATCGGGAGTATTGCATCTCCAACGGAGTGGGTTAGTATAGTTACTCTCCTCGGTTCACCACTGGCTTGTTTTCCCAGGTCCTAATTCACGGGATCTCCGATCACATAGGTTGGGTTACTACCATGGCAACTCATGTGGGTCTCATACCCATCTCCCTCGATGCATTATCTATCACTACACGTGATAACCCTTTCGTAAAGGGATCTGCTAGATTCATAGCCGTATGGACATACTCCAACGCTATCACTCCGGAGTTCCTTAATTTTCTGACAGCCTTTAATCTCATTCTTATGTGTTTGTTGGACTTTATGTTGTCCTTTGAACTTTTCACATTGGTGATGACAGTCTGATTATCGCAGTTCATAAGGATAGCCGGAACCGGTTTATCAACTAATGGCAAGTCCATCAAAAGATCTCGAAGCCATCCTACTTCAACACCAGATGTGTCTAATGCTGTTAATTCTGCTTCCATTGTCGATCTCGTTAAGATCGTTTGCTTGCAAGACTTCCAGGAAACAGCGCCACCTCCAAGAGTAAACATATACCCAGTTGTGGTCTTCATCTCATCAGCATCAGAGATCCAATTTGCATCACTATACCCTTCAAGTACCGACGGGTATCCGGTATAGTCAAGTCCATAGTTCATAGTACCTTCCAGATAGCGCATAACTCTTTCAACAGCATGCCAATGTACATCACCCGATTTGTAAACAAACCGGCTCAGTTTGCTCATAGCAAACGTGATGTCAAGCCTCGTTGCGCTCGCTAGGTACATCAATGAACCAATGATTTGAGAGTATCTCAATTGATCTATAGCTGTGCCTTTGGAATTTCGAATCAACACGCTAGGATCATATGGTGTTTGAGATGGTGTGCAGTCCGAATATCCAAAACGACTCAAAACCTTCTCAACATAGTGGGATTGCAGAAGTGTAATCCCACCCTCATTATCTCTCAGTAGCTTGATGTTCAAGATAACATCAGCCACACCAAGGTATTTCATCTCAAAGTTCTGAGACAGAAACGACTTGACCTCCTCAATGACTTTGAGGTTGGTTCCGAATATCAGTATGTCATCAACATACAAGCACAATATAACTCCTTCGCCCCACCATGTGTAACATCCCAAATTTTCAATTTGGAATGTTATACATAGATCCTTCTTGCATATCATATTTTATTGCATTTCGTCTCGCGATCCTCGAAATCCTAAGCAACTCAAGGACCCTCGGAGAGAGTTGGGGATTTCCCCGGTTTTCAAATTTGATTTTATCAAATTTTGAAACGAAGACTTTTGGTTTAATTATTTTTCTCTCCGAAAATATTTCATATTAAAATATATGAGAGGAGATAGTACGACTTCACTAAGATAATTGAAATATTGGAGGAAAAATATATTTTTTATTTGGATTTTATTGCAATTTTGTTTGCATTAGAAAAATTGCACGTTTTCAAAATTGCATTTTAGGGCCAAGAAAATGTTCATCTCGTTATAAATATTTTATTTAGACGGTGAAAATTTGTTTTGGCATTTTTAGAATTTTATTTTATTTTCTAGGATTTTTTTTGTTTCGGCGGAATTATTTAAAAAAAAGTTGCGCAGGGGCTAACCAGGCCGAAGCCCAGCCGTCGACCCGCTTCTCCCGTGCGCCGTCTCCCTCCAGGAGACCGGCCGCGCGGTCGCCGCCCCGACTCGGACCGGGAGTCCGGCCAGGACTCCTCTCCGCCGCCTCTTGCCCCCTCCCCAAGGCACCCCTCCCCTTTATATACACCCCCACCGCCACCACCACCCGCCACCGCCGCCTCGCCCCGCCGCCCGCAGCCACCGCCGCCCGCTGCCGTGCCTCGCCCCATCGTTGCCGTCGCGTCTCGCCGGACCGACGAGGTAGCCGTTGCCGTCGGTTTTTTAAGAAAACCGATCCGGTTTTTTTAAAAGAAAACCCTAGTTCATTTTTTTCGGTTCGCCGGTTTTCTCGGTTTTTCTTTTTAGCGGATGTTCGTCCGTATGTTCGTTCTAACGAACGGTTTACGCTCGTTAGTTACAGATAACGATCACTCGTTTGTTAGCTTGTTTGTCAGTTTTATTTTATCGGATTTTTCCGCGGATTTTTCTGATCGCGATTTCTGATCCGATTTTCGTTCTAGTTTATCTTTTCGCTCGTTTGTCGGAATCAGGCGATTCAAGCGCCTAGATCTTCATCTCAAGACCCTCTTTCCGTTTAACCAACTTGAACAAGCTTTTGCTACTGTAAAATTTGACCTAGGTCCAGATTAGTAAACGGATCTTGTTTCTTTCGCCGTTTGAGTTTCCTTGCTCCGTTTGATTTGATTCTTTTTGCAAACCGGAGTTCTTAAGTTGAACTTTCTGGTTAGATCTTCTTATTTGAGATTTACCCGTGTTTCTTTGCTTGATTTCCTATGTATGCTATTATTGTTTGTGATAGAATTCCCGGAGTGCGAAGCGTGTTATTTGGAATCCCTAGGTTTCGCGAATCATCAGCAAGGCAAGTAACACTTTGATCATACCCCTTTACCACCCAGTTTTTATGCATTAGTTCCAATCCTCAAACATTGCATGGTTAGGATGTTATTAACTTGTGGGTTGGGAAGTAGTTGATGAGGTAGAACCTATTGCCCTGTTACATTCAAACCCTTGGGAGTTACTTCTACGCGTTGCTTATATTGCTATGCTATGCTCGTAGACGTGGTTTGGGTGAGTGAAATCCATGACAGATGTGAGATTCTTAATTAATGGTTCAACTTAAGGTGGCAACTTAAACACACATCTGGGTGGATTGAGGCATTTGGAGTACCCAGTGTTGCCTGTATTTTTTGGAAATCCCAGAGTACCCGTGTGATCTTCCTATGGACCGCCACCCAGGCTCAAAGGGAACTGAGATGATTCATGCTAGAAACTTCCGTGTGCAGCCACAAGCTATTATGGGCTCTAGCATAGTTGAGTAAGTTACGTGAAGCTCTTGAAGAGGTGGATCAGCAGGTAGTGGGTTGTAGGTTTGGTATGGTCTGCCCGGAGTAGAGAGTTAATGTTCCTAAAAGACTATGTCTCGGTCATCCGTTTCTCAAACATCATGTAGTGCGAGAAATTCAACGGAGGCGATCGAGTCTTGTGGGGATAAGTGCGCAAACCTCTGCAGAGTGTACAAACTAATCATGGTTAGCCGTGTCCCCGGTTATGGACATCTTGAGTATCTAGTACTTGGAGTATCTTAAGTATCTCATCACTCTTAAATTAATATTGTTGGGTTGATAATTACTTTTAATTGGGATTGAGTTGGAGGAACCTTCTGAATGATGTTTCAACTACCATGATAGTTAAATTAAAATCTATTCCTTTGTTGTAGGGAAAAATTGGCTTTTCGCAAAAACTATAACCATAGAGCTTTCCACCAGCCAAATATGCATGTAGTGATAGCATTATTCTGTTCCTGCTCTACTGTTTTACTTTGCCAGCATATTCCATGTGCTGACCCATTTTCGGGCTACAATGTATTATGTTGCAGACTTTTCAGATGAGGAGTAAGGTTCGTTAGGTCGTTGCCGTGCAGCTCAGCTATGTCATTGGAGTTGATGGACTCACTTTATCTTCCAAGCCTTCCGCTGTTATCGTATTAGATGACCTTAAGCCATATTTATTGTAATAAGTTCTCTTTGGAGACATTCGATGTAATAAGTGTGTGATTGCTACTCTGTTATAAATCCTCGAGTACTATGTGTGTCAGCATTACCGATCCAGGGATGACACTGAAGCACAGAGACTTGACCGTTTGAGGTCGGGTCGCTACAAGATGGTATCAGGGCACACGCTGAGTGTAGGACACGACCACTAAGCTAAAACCATAGATCACTATTCTCTTCTCATTTCTGACTCCTCTCCATTTTCCACTCTTTAGGATGGCGGATGCAAGGAACAAGTTTGCACAACCGGATGAAGAAGCACCTTTTGGACGACACTTGAAGGAAGCCACTAGGTACCTGAACATAGGAATACCAAGCTTCACCGGGACTTACAACGCCACTTTGCCAGAAGAGGAGCGATGGATGATTCAAGTTCAAGTTCCAGGAAGAACCTTCACGCCAGTCACTAAACCCATAGAGTTTTCCTTCGATGCACCAACCTGGAGTCTAGGAAAGAGTATGGCAACTCACATCACCATGGGACGTATTGGAGAAGTTTACCAAAAGGAACTTAAGGATACTATCTACCAGATTTGTGGGCGCCGAGACAAGCAATGGGAGATGACCAGCACCAGGAAGGATAGATCAATTGAAGCTTTCATCCAGGAACTAAACCAGTACATCCGACGCCAGGAGAATCAGATGTGCGCAGGCATGATAGATCTGAAGAAGGCAATGACTAGGATCACGGAACTAGAGGAAGAACTCAAGGCTACACGTGAAGATTATGAGGAGCAAATCGTCGTACTAGTGGAGAAGAATGACGACCTGATTAAGAAGATCGGAATATTCATGGGAGACCCCACACCAGTAGAACAAGACGAAGAACCCAAGGAGATTCGCCCGGAGGACTACATCATCATCGACGACATCGACTCCGACCTTAGCGATGATGACTTTGAAGACGAAGCTGGAGCAGACATCATGGAGTCTTCAACCGAGGAATATTTTTAGTAGACCACCACATCAGTAGTAGTATTCCACCATGTAAATAGAGTAGTCCGAGCACTTTTGCGATAGTTCTAGACCGATTGTATGCCCTTGCTTGATTGATTGAGTGAAATGATTGTGTTTGTCTCATGTGCATATGGGTAGTGCTTTCTCATTAGACCTCATTCTATTCTAATCTCTCCCCTCTAAACCCATCAGATGCCTCCGAGACGTGACCCCAGATTTGCCCACCGGAGCTTACCCAGTTGATCCAGCAACAGAATACCCTAATGTAGCTGTTAGTTCAGAACCAAGGCAACAACAACAACAACAAGAATCCACCACCACCACCAGTTGACAACTTAGCCCGTTTTCTGAGGTTGGAGCCACCGGTGTTTTCCAGTAGCACCGAGCCTATAGTAGCAGATGATTGGCTCTGCAGGATTGGAAGGGAGTTAACCACTGCATGATGTACCAATGCTGAGAAGGTGCGTTTTGCCACACATCAGTTGGATGGACCAGCAGCCTCATGGTGGGAGAATTACACTGTCACCTACCCTATAGCCACGGTGACATGGGACCAGTTTCAGCAAGCCTTCCGTACAGCTCATGTCTCAACTGGAGCTATGAGTATGAAGGAGCGTGAGTTTCGAAACTTACGCCAGGGGAACCGTACTGTGGCTCAGTACGCGGATGAGTTTAGCAAGTTATCTCGCTATGCCCTTGATGATGTGGCCACAGATGCCGCAAAGCAGGAGAAGTTTATGGAAGGGCTAAATGATGAGTTGAGCATGCAGTTGATGGTGGCAACATTCAACAACTACCAGGAGTTGGTAGATAATGCTCTTATGATTGAAGGGAAGCAGCAGCAGATTGAGAGCCGTAAGAGGAAGTATGGAGAAGGGAGGTATAACTCAGGAGCTCAGAAGAAGCCTTTCCTAACCCCGAACTCGAGAGGACTTATTCATAACCATGGAGGCCACACCCATAATGGAGGAAGTAACCATAATCATACTGGCCCAAGGAATGGGAATGGGAATGGAGCAAGCAACAATCAGAACCACCCCAATCCAGCCACACCCACTAAGAGGGACCTAAGCCATGTTACTTGTTTCAAGTGCGGGAAGACTGGACACTATGCCACGGAGTGCCCTGAAGGGAAGAATGGAAACGGAAATGGGAGCACTGGGAAGAAGCCCAATCCATTCAACAAAGGACAAGTAAACCACGTTAACGTGGAGGAGGTTGAACAGCAGCCAGACGCAGTTATAGGTAAGTTTTTGGTTAAGTCATTTACCGCTCTTGTTCTTTTTGATACTGGTGCATCACATTCATACATATCAAGGGAATTCCTGGATAAGTTTAAACTACTGACCCAAACCCTTAGGACCCCTCTGTTAGTATGTTCACCAGGAGCAGAGTATATGGCTAGTCGATGGTGCGACCAGATACCCTTAACCATTGGCAACCATGTTTTTCCGTCCGACATAATTATCTTGGAGTCACAACGATTAGATGTGATATTAGGCATGGACTCGATGTCAAACTATGGAGGAAGCATTGACTGTGCGAGTAAGTCGATTTGTCTCACCACCCCTGAGGGAAAAAGGATCAAGTATATATCTAGGCATGCGCCAAGAAGTAGCCAAGTAAATACCCTCACGGGAGTTGTTCAGGAGGAAGTGCATGTAGTAAAGGATTACCCAGATGTTTTCCCAGAGGAGTTACCAGGCATGCCACCGGATCGAGATATCGAGTTTTTGATAGAGCTATTACCAGGCACAGGGCCAATATCCAAGCGACCTATCGGATGCCCGCGAATGATCTGGAGGAGATTAAGAAACAGATCGAGGAGTTATTGGAGAAAGGTTACATTCGACAGAGTTCATCACCATGGGAGCCCCAGTGCTTTTGGTTGAGAAGAAGGATAAGTCCCTAAGAATGGTTGTTGATTATCGGGCCTTGAACGAAGTAACGATTAAGAACAAGTACCCATTGCCGATGATCAATGATCTGTTTGACCAGCTGCAAGGAGCTAAGGTGTTTTCGAAGATCGATCTGCGATCAGGATACCATCAGCTGAAGATTCGCGAGAAGGATATACCAAAGACAGCCTTCACCACACGGTACGGGTTATACGAATATATGCTCATATCGTTCGGACTGACTAACGCCCCTGCCTACTTCATGAGCATGATGAACAAAGTGTTCATGGAATATTTGGATAAGTTTGTTGTGGTGTTCATTAATGATATAATGGTATATTCGAAGAATGAAGACGAACACAAGGAGCATTTACGTTTAGTTCTCGAGAAACTCAGGGAACATCAGTTGTATGCCAAGTTCATCAAATGCGAGTTTTGGTTAAAGGTAGTCGGATTCCTTGGACATGTTATATCAGGAGAAGGTATAGCAGTAGACCCCACCAAGGTTCAGTCAGTCACTGAATGGTTGGCACCCACTTCAGTTAGCGAGATCCGCAGTTTTCTTGGACTCACAGGATACTATCGGAGATTCATTGAGAAATTTTCCAAGATTGCGAAGCCAATGACAGAATTATTGAAGAAGGATACCAAGTTTAAATGGACGGAAGATTGCGAGGCAAGTTTCCAGGAGTTGAAGAAATGTTTGACTACAGCCCCAGTGCTGACACTGCCAGATATACGTAAGGATTTTCAAGTGTATTGCGACGCCTCACGCCTAGGACTTGGAAGTGTGCTTATGCAGGACGGAAGAGTTGTTTCGTATGCCTCACGACAACTAAAACCGCATGAGTTGAATTATGACACGCGTGATTTGGAGCTAGCAGCCGTAGTGCATGTGTTGAAGACCTGGAGGCATTACCTTATTGGAAACCACTGTGATGTGTACACGGATCATAAGAGTTTGAAGTACATTTTCACACAGAAGGAACTGAACCTTAGGCAGAGGAGATGGTTGGAGCTCATAAAGGATTATGACATGAAGCTTCACTATCATACAGGAAAGGCCAATATCGTAGCAGACGCTTTGAGCCGGAAGAGTTATGCTAATACCCTAGAGAGCACGGGATTGCCGAAGGAGTTAGCAGAGGATCTCCGGGAACTTTGATTGGAGATTGTTCCTAGAGGTTTTGTTGCAAAAATGGAGGTTCAGTCTACATTGTTGGGAAAGATTCGATAAGCTCAGAAGGATGACAAAGAGATTGCGGAGATAAAAGACAAAATGAGCGAAGGAAAGGCCAAAGGTTTTCGTGAGGATGAACACGACACCTTATGGTTTGAGGACCGTGTTTATGTGCCCAATAACACAGAGATCAGGAAGTTAATACTTCGGGAGGCTCATGACTCACCATACTCGATACACCCCAGAAACACCAAGATGTATTTGGATTTGAAGGGACGTTTCTAGTGGACAGGGATGAAGAAGGACATCGCCGAGTATGTAGCCGTATGTGATGTATGTCAGAGAGTGAAGGGAGAGCATCAAAAGCCAGAAGGATTGCTACAGCCTATGCCGATACCCGAATGGAAGTGGGATAAACTTGGCATGGATTTTATCACCGGATTGCCCAGGACCAAATCAGGATATGATTCTATATGGGTAGTAGTTGACCTCTTGACCAAAGTAGCACACTTTATCCCAGTGAAAACAACTTATACTAGTGCAAAGTTGTCCAAGATATATATGACCAGGATCATATGTCTGCATGGAGTTCCGAGGACCATCGTATCGGACAGAGGGACACAGTTTACCTCAAAGTTTTGGCATCAGCTGCACCAGACTTTGGGAACGAGATTGGAGTTCAGTACAGCATTTCACCTGCAGACGGATGGACAGACCGAGAGATTCAACCAGATTCTGGAGGACATGTTGAGAGCCTGTGCGCTAGATTATGGATCTAGTTGGGATGATAATTTGCCTTACGCAGAGTTCTCATACAACAATAGTTACCAAGCTAGTCTGAAGATGGCACCGTTCGAAGCCCTGTATGGACGAAGGTGCAGAACACCGTTGATGTGGGATGAAGTTGGAGACGGACAGTTGTTTGGACCAGACTTGATCAAAGAGTCTGAGGAGAAAGTTAAACTGATTCGAGATTCGTGATCAAAGAGTCTGAGCCATCCTCCTGGACTGAAGATGGCTCAGTCCAGACAGAAGAGTTATGCAGATCCGAAACACAAGGAGGTAACCTATGAAATTGGAGACAGAGCATATCTACGAGTATCACCTCTGCGAGGAGTGAAACATTTTGGAGTTAAGGGAAAATTAGCCCCGAGATTCGTAGGACCGTATCGCGTTTTGGAACGGATGGGAGAAGTTGCCTACAAGTTGGAGTTACCTGAAGGACTGTCAGGAGTTCACGATGTGTTTCACGTTTCCCAGTTGAAGAAGTGCCATGCTGAGATGGCTGACATACCGCTAAGAGATACCGTACCCTTGGAGGCGATTCAGTTGGACAATGATTTGACTTATGAGGAGAAGCCAGTCAAGATTTTGGAGTCTTCCAGTCGAGTCACCCGCAGCAAGGTTATCAAGTTTTGCAAAGTTCAGTGGAGCCACCATACCGAAGACGAAGCCACCTGGGAACGAGAGGATGACCTTCGCAAAGACCACCCACACCTATGTTCTAGCCAACCCGAATCTCGAGGGCGAGATTCATCTTAAGGGGGGTAGGTTTGTAACATCCCAAATTTTCAATTTGGAATGTTATACATAGATCATTCTTGCATTTCATATTTTATTGCATTACGTCTCACAATCCTCAAAATCCTAAGCAACTCAAGGACCCTCGGAGAGACTTCGGGATTTCCCCGGTTTTCAAATTTGATTTTATCAAATTTTGAAACGAGGATTTTTGGTTTTAATTATTTTTATCTCCGATAATATTTCATATTAAAATATATGAGAGGAGATAATATGACTTCTCCAAGATAATTGAAATATTGGAGGGAAAATATTAAAATCAAATGTTTGTTTTTATTTGGATTTTATTGCAATTTTGTTTGCATTAGAAAAGTTGCACGTTTTCAAAAATGCATTTTAGGGCCAAGAACATGTTCATCTCGTTCTAAATATTTTATTTAGATGGTGAAAAATTGTTTTGGCATTTTTAGAATTTTAATTTATTTTCTAGGATTTTTTTTGTTTCGGCGAAATTATTTAAAAAAAAAGTTGCACAGGGGCTAACTGGGCCGAAGCCCAGCCGCCGACCCGCCTCTCCTGCGCGCCGTCTGCCTCCAAGAGACCGGCCGCGCCGCCACCGCCGCCCCGACTCAGACCGGGAGTCCGGCCAGGACTCCTCTCCGCCGCCTCTTGCCCCCTCCCCAAGGCACCCCATCCCCTTTATATACACCCCCCACCGCCACCACCACCCGCCATCGCCGCCTCGCCCCGCCGGTCGCAGCCGCAGCCGTTGCCGCTGCCGCGCCTCGCCCCGCCGTCGCGTCTCGCTGGACCGACGAGGTAGCCGTTGCCCTGGTTTTTTTAAGAAAACTGATCCGGTTTTTTAAAAGAAAACCCTAGTTCGTTTTTTTTGGTTCATCGGTTTTTCCCGGTTTTTCTTTTTAGCGGACGTTCGTCCGTACGTTCATTTTAACGAACGGTTTTCGCTCGTTAGTTACAAATAACGAACGCTCGTTTGTTAGCTTGTTCGTCAGTTTTCTTTTATCGGATTTTTCTGTGGTTATTTCTGATCACGATTTCTGATCAGATTTTCGTTCTAGTTTATCTTTTCGCTCATTTGTCGGAATCAGGTGATTCAAGCGCCTAGATCTTCGTCTGGAGACCCTCTTTCCATTTAACCAACTTGAACAAGCTTTTGCTACTGTAAAATTTGACCTAGGTCCAGATTAGTAAATGGATCTTGTTTCTTTTGCCGTTTGAGTTTTGTTGCTCCGTTTGATTTGATTCTTTTTGCAAACCGGAGTTCTTAAGTTGAACTTTCTGGTTAGATCTTCTTATTTGAGATCTACCCATGTTTCTTTGCTTGATTGCTTATGTATGCTATTGCTTGTTTGCAATAGAATTCCCGGAGTGCGAAGCGTGTTATTTGGAGTCCCTAGGTTTCGCGAATCATCAGCAAGGCAAGTAACACTTTGATCATACCCCTTTACCACCTAGTTTTTATGCATTAGTTCCAATCCTCAAACATTGCATGGTTAGGATGTTATTAACTTGTGGGTTGGGAAGTAGTTGATGAGGTAGAACCTATTGCCCTGTTACATTCAAACCCTTGGGAGTTACTTCTACGTGTTGCTTATATTGCTATGCTATGCTCGTAGACGTGGTTTGGGTGAGTGAAATCCATGACAGATGTGAGATTGTTAATTAATGGTTCAACTTAAGGTGGCAACTTAAACACACATCTGGGTGGATTGAGGCACCTGGAGTACCGAGTGTTGCCTGTATTTTTTGGAAATCTCGGAGTACCCATGTGATCTTCCTATGGACTGCCACCCAAGCTCAAGGGGAACTGAGATGATTCATGCTAGAAACTTCTGTGTGCAGCCACAAGCTATTATGGGCTCTAGCATAGTTGAGTAAGTTACGTGAAGCTCTTGAAGAGGTGGATCAGCAAGCGGTAGGTTGTAGGTTTGGTATGGTCTGCCCGGAGTAGAGAGTTAATGTTCCTGAACAACCGTGTCTCGGTCATCCGTTTCTCAAACATCATGTAGTGCGAGAAATTCAATGGAGGCGATCGAGTCTTGTGGGGAAAAGTGCACAAACCTCTGCAGAGTGTAAAAACTAATCATGGTTAGCCGTGTCCCCGGTTATGGACATCTTGAGTATCTAGTACTTGGAGTATCTTAAGTATCTCATCACTCTTAAATTAATATTGTTGGGTTGATAATTACTTTTAATTGGGATTGAGTTGGAGGAACCTTCTGAATGATGTTTCAACTACCATGATAGTTAAATTAAATCTATTCCTTTGTTGTAGGGAAAAATTGGCTTTTCGCAAAAACTATAACCATAGAGCTTTCCACCAGCCAAATATGCATGTAGTGATAGCATTATTCTGTTCCTGCTCTACTGTTTTACTTTGCCAGAATATTCCATGTGCTGACCCATTTTCGGGCTACAATGTATTATGTTGCAGACTTTTCAGATGAGGAGTAAGGTTCGTTAGGTCGTTGCCGTGCAGCTCAGCTATGTCATTGGAGTTGATGGACTCACTTTATCTTCCAAGCCTTCCGCTGTTACCGTATTAGATGACCTTAAGCCATATTTATTGTAATAAGTTCTCTTTGGAGACATTCGATGTAATAAGTGAGTGATTGCTACTCTGTTATAAATCCTCGAGTACTGTGTGTCAGCATTACCGAACCAGGGATGACACTGAAGCACAGAGACTTGACCGTTTGAGGTCGGGTCGCTACACCATGGCGATAGTATAAACATTGTCAGCCTCATTAACAACGAAACCAACAGATGTCAGAGTTGTATTAAACTTATCATGCCATTGCTTAGGTGCTTGCTTCAGGCCGTATAAAGATTTCAGCAACCTACACACATTTCTTTCGTGACCATCTATCACAAAGCCATCTGGCTATTGCATATAGATTGCCTCCTTTAGCTCTCCATTTAGAAAAGCCGTCTTAACATCCATCTGGTGGACGAGAAGACCATGCGAGGCCGCCAAGGAGAGTAATACTCTAATGGTGGTCAGTCTAGGCACAGGTGAATAAGTATCGAAGAAATCTTCCTCTTCTTTCTGGTCATAACCCTTGGCCACAAGCCTAGCCTTGTACTTTTCAATCGTACCATCGGGCCTAAGCTTCTTTTTGAACACCCACTTACATCCCAATGGTTTGCAGCCATAGGGACGCTCAATGATCTCCCATGTCCCGTTAGCCATGATGGAATCCATCTCGCTACAGACCGCATCCTTCCAGTAGTCAGCTTCTGGTGAGGCATACGCTTCTGAAATAGAAGTAGGAGTATCATCCACGAGGTACACGAAGAAATCAACACCAAAGGTCTTTGCAGTCCTTTGTCTCTTTCCCCTACCAAGGGTTTCCTCGGGAGTTTCATCATGTGTTTGTTCATAATATTCCATAGGGATGGCAGGTTCAGGAGTCTCCTCATATTTCTTTCTAGAAGAGCTTTGCATATCTCTCATAGGAAAAATATCCTTGAAGAATGTAGCATCCTTAGACTCCATAATTTTACCGACCTTCTGGTCAGGTACCTCAGATTTCACTACTAGAAATCTATAGCCAATGTTGTTCTTAGTGTAGCCCAAATTAACGCAGTCCACAGTCTTTGGTCCAAGCTTACGCTTTTTGGGGATCGGCACATTGAGTTTCGCCAAACAACCCCAAGTATGGAAGTACGAGAGTGTTGTACTTCTCTTTGCCCATTTCTCATAGGGAGTGATCTCATTATCCTTTGTCGGAACTTTATTCAGGACATGACATGCCGTCAATATAGCCTCCCCCCACGATGCCTTGGATAAACGCTCTCATAACCTTTTCCAACAAAGGAGGAACTACTCTATAATATACATCTAGCTCCCGGCATCGGCGGCCCCGAACTTAGATTCGAGCGCCTCCCACAAGTCCTTGGCGACATGCACATGTAAATATGCGTCGACCAGTTTATCTCCGATCACGCTAAGAACTGCTCCGAGAAACACAACGGGGCCTCCTTGAACGCATTCTCCTGTTCAGGAGCAATCGTTCCCGTGGAGACACCGGTGACCCAGAACACGATCATAGCCGTGAGCCATAAAGTGGTCTTAGTCTGCCAACGCTTAAAATACGAACCGGTAAATTTATCCGGTTTTAGTGCAGCGGCAAAGCCACTTGCCGAAAAATTCCTACACATAATAGGTTTTTGGATTGTTGAGTAAATAGGCAATTTCTCGATTGAATTAATCCATGAGTAAATCACTAGCATGGCATTGACAGAAATAAACACATACTGATATTCAGTCAACCTAGCACATACTACACTAATTGCAGAAAGATCTACGTATAACGCTGGCATGATTAAAATAGAAAACAGTAGGAGCGGGATAAACGAGTTATACCCTCCAGTAGGCCATGTAGAGGCCGCGGCTTTGGTGGCGGCAGCGGCATCCTTATTGTCGGCTAATCACTGCCCAAAAACCTATTCGTCCCTCACCCCGTACAGGAATCAGAAGGGCGTGGTTTCGGAGACCTACTCTCCCGTTGACCGTGTACGCGGCGGACGGGATGAAGTCACCGGCGCCAGCAGCAGCAAGGGAACGACGGTGGGCGTGCGCGTGGGAGCAGATGTGATCTGTTCGTGGCGGCTAGGGTTAGGAGACACCGCACACTTATATAGGCGCAGCCGCGTGGAGAGACGTGGGCTCGACCCACATCCGAGTCCATGACAACCCACGACCCAACGTCTCAGATCGTGGCCCAGCTGTCAGAGAACTCTCCGTTAGTGACTGGCAAAAATAAGCGCGTAGGTGTGAGCTCGGCTCGGCTCAATCCCGCAACCCGCAGCGCATCGTGACAAGGCGTGGCGTGGCGAGGCGGGCGGCGGAGGACGAGTGCGTGAGGGCCTCTTCTCTTCTCAAGCTCCAATAGCATGTAGAAGAGAAACCCTTATAAGGAGGTCCAACTCCTCTTCCACTTCTGGGGTGGGACTAAACTTCCCACTACACCTATTGCCATATAACCCACATGGGCCCTTAGAGATTTTTCAGAAATTGCTATATGGGGCTAGAGCCCATCTCAAATTTCAGCAATCCCCCACCAGATCTCGAGGGCCCATTGTGTCCTCTGTTCCAATTACTGTTTCGATATACCAGTGTTTCAGTGAAGACCTGTTAAGGTTGAGCTTCACCTAGAGCAAGTAGTTACACTCCTTCAAAACTGAACAATGGACTATTCCTTGAATTGTCAGTTTGGCGTAAAGAAGTTTCACCACATGTCTTACTAGTACTAGGCTGCCGAAGGCTGACCCCTCGGGTGGAGCATATCTGTCACAATCCTGGCCTATTCATGAGCTTACTAGAGATCACCCCAATATCATAGATTGTGACCAGCAGTCAGGCTCATATAGGTGTGTTCCTCTAAAGATCGCTCTGTAGGATAGCATCTTGCTTATATAAGCTCATATAGGTGCGTTTGTTGGACTTCATGTTGTCCATTGAACTTTTCACCTTGGTGATGACAGTCTGATTATTGCAGTTCATAAGGATAGCCGGAACCGGTTTATAAACCAATGGCAAGTCCATCAAAAGATCTCGAAGCCATCCTGCTTCGACACCAGATGTGTCTAATGCTATTAATTCTGCTTCCATTGTCGATCTCATTAAGATCGTTTGCTTGCAAGACTTCCAGGAAACGGCGCCACCTCCAAGAGTAAACATATACCCAGTTGTGGTCTTCATCTCATCAGCATCAGAGATCCAATTTGCATCACTATACCCTTCAAGTGCCGACGGGTATCCGGTATAGTCAAGTCCATAGTTCATAGTACCTTACAAATAGCGCATAACTCTTTCAACAGCATGCCAATGTACATCACCCAATTTGGAAACAACCCGGCTTAGTTTGCTCACAGCAAACGCGATGTCAGGCCTCGTTGCACTCGCTAGGTACATCAGTGAACCAATGATTTGAGAGTATCTCAATTGATCTATAGCCGTGCCTTTGGACTTTCGAATCAACACGCTAGGATCATATGGTGTTTGAGATGGTGTGCAGTCCGAATATCCAAAACGACTCAACACCTTCTCAACATAGTGGGATTGCAGAAGTGTAATCCCGCCCTCATTATCTCTCAGTAGCTTGATGTTCAAGATAACATCAGCCACACCAAGGTCTTTCATCTCAAAGTTCTGAGACAGAAACGACTTGACCTCCTCAATGACTTTGAGGTTGGTTCCGATTATCAGTATGTCATCAACATACAAGCATAGTATAACTCCTTCGCCCCCACCATGGCAATAGTATACACATTTGTCAGCCTTATTAACAACGAAACCAACAGATGTCAGAGTTGTATTAAACTTATCAAGCCATTGCTTAGGTTCTTGCTTCAGGCCATATAAAGATTTCAGCAACCTACACACCTTTCTTTCCTGACCATCTATCACAAAGCCATCTGGTTGTTGCATATAGATTTCCTCATTTAGCTCTCCATTCAGAAAAGCCGTCTTAACATCCATCTGGTTGACGAGAAGACCATGTGAGGCCGCCAACGAGAGTAATACTCTAATGGTGGTCAGTCTAGCCACAGGTGAATAAGTATCAAAGAAATCTTCCTCTTCTTTCTAGCCATAATCCTTGGCCACAAGCCTAGCCTTGTACTTTTCAATCGTACCATCGGGCCTAAGCTTCTTTTTGAACACCCACTTACATCCCAATGGTTTGCAGCCATAGGGACGCTCAGTGATCTCCCATGTCTCGTTAGCCATGATGGACTCCATCTCCCTACGGACCGCATCCTTCCAGTAGTCAGCTTCTGGTGAGGCATACGCTTCTGAAATAGAAGTAGGAGTATCATCCACGAGGTACACGAAGAAATCAACACCAAAGGTCTTTGGAGTCCTTTGTCTCTTGCCCCTACCAAGGGTTTCCTTGTCATCCTCCTCAGGATTTTCATCATGTGTTTCTTCATAATATTCCATAGGGATGGCAGGTTCAGGAGTCTCCTCAGATTTCTTCCTAGAAGTGCTTTGCATATCTCTCATAGGGAAAATATCCTCAAAGAATGTAGCATCCTTAGACTCCATAATTGTACCGACCTTCTGGTCAGGTACCTCAGATTGCACTAGTAGAAATCTATAGCCAACGCTGTTCTTAGTGTAGCCCAAATTAACACAGTCCACAGTCTTTGGTCCAAGCTTATGCTTTTTGGGGATTGGCACATTGAGTTTTGCCAAACTGCCCCAAGTACGCAAGTACGGCTGTGTTGTCCTTCTCTTTGCCCATTTCTCATAGGGAGTGATCTCATTATCCTTTGTCGGAACTTTATTTAGGACATGACTTGCCATTAATATAGCCTCCCCCCACCATGCCTTGGATAAACGCTCTCATAACCTTTTCCAACAAACAAGGAACTGCTCTATAATATACATCTCGCTCCCGGCATCGGCGGCCCCGAACTTAGATTCGAGCGCCTCCCACAAGTCCTTGGCGACATGCACATGTAAATATGCGTCGACCAGTTTATCTCTGATCATGCTAAGAACTGCTCCGAGGAACACAATGGTGGCCTCCTTGAATGCCTTCTCGTGTTCAGTAGCAATCGTTCCCGTGGAGACACCGGTGACCCAAAACACGTTCATAGCCGTTAGCCATAAAGTGGTCTTAGTCTGCCAACGCTTAAAATACGAACCGGTAAACTTATCCAGTTTCAGTGCAGTGGCAAAGCCACTTGCCGAAAAATTCCTACACATAATAGGTTTTTGGATTATTGAGTAGATAGGCAATTTCTCGATTGAATTAATCCATGAGTAAATCACTAGCATGGCATTGACACAAATAAACGCATACTGATATTCAGTCAAGCTAGCACATACTATGCTAATTACAGAAGGATCTACGTATAACACTTGCATGGCTAAAACAGAAAATAGTAGGAGCGGGATAAACGAGTTATACCCTCCAGTAGGCCATGTAGAGGCCGCGGCTTTGGTGGCGGCAGCAGCGTCCTTCTTGTCGGCTAATCGCTGCCCAAAAACCTATTCGCCCCTCACCCCGTACAGGAACCAGAAGGGCGTGGTTTCGGAGACCTGCTCTCCCGTCGGCCGTGTACGCGGAGGACGGGATGGAGTCACCGGCGGCAGCTGCAGCAAGGGAACGACGGTGGGCGTGCGTGTGGGAGCAGATGTGATCTGTTCGTGGCGGCTAGGGTTAGGAGACACCACACACTTATATAGGTGCAGCCACGTGGAGAGACGTGGGCTCGACCCACGTCCGAGTCCGTGACAGCCCATGATCCGACCTCTCAGATCGTGGCCCAGCTATCAGAGAACTCTCCATTAGTGACTGGCAAAAATAAGCGCGTAAGTGTGAGCTCGGCTCGGCTCAATCCCGCAACCCGCGGCGCGTCGTGACGAGGCGTGGCATGGCGAGGCGGGCGGCGGAGGAGGAGTGCGCGAGGGCCTCTTCTCTTCTCAAGCTCCAATAGCATGTAGAAGAGAAACCCTTATAAGGAGGTCCAACTCCTCTTCCACTTCTGGGGTGGGACTAAACTTCCCACTACACCTAGTGCCATATATCCCACATGGGCCCTTAGAGATTTTTCAGAATTTGCTATATGGGCCTAGAGCCCATCTCAACTTTTAGCAATCCCCAACCAGATCTCGAGGGCCCATTGTGTCCTCTGTTCCAATTACTATTTCGATATACCAGTGTTTCAGTGAAGACCTGCTAAGGTTGAGCTTCACCTAGAGCAAGTAGTTACACTCCTTCACAACTGAACAATGGACTATTCCTTGAATTGTTAGTTTGGCATAAAGAAGTTTCACCATATGTCTTACTAGTACTAGGCTGCCGAAGGCTGACCCCTCGGGTGGAGCATATAAGTCACACTCCTGGCCTATTCATGAGCTTACTAGAGATCACCCCAATCTCATAGACTGTGACCAGCAGTCGAGCTCATATAGGTGTGTTCCTCCAAAGATCGCTCTGTAGGATAGCATCTTGCTTATATAAGCTTCGGAACACATTAAGACAGTAGTCATCCTACCATACAGTATCGAAGTATTGCATCTCCAACAGAGTGGGTTAGTATAGTTACTCTCCTCAGTTCACCACTGGCTTGTTTTCCCAGGTCCTAATTCACGGGATCTCCGATCACATAGGTTGGGTTACTACCATGGCAACTCATGTGGGTCTCATACCCATCTCCCTCGATGCATTATCTATCACTACACGTGATAGCCCTTTCGTAAAGGGATCTGCCAGATTCTTAGCTGTATGGACATACTCCAACGCTATCACTCTGGAGTTTCTTAATTTTCTGACAGCCTTTAATCTCATTCCTATGTGTTTGTTGGACTTCATGTTGTCCTTTGAACTTTTCACCTTGGTGATGACAGTCTGATTATTGCAGTTCATAAGGATAGCCGGAACCGGTTTATCAACCAATTGCAAGTCCGTCAAAAGATCTCGAAGCCATCCTGCTTCGACACCAGATGTGTCTAATGCTATTAATTCTGCTTCCATTGTCGATCTCATTAAGATCGTTTGCTTGCAAGACTTCCAGGAAACGGCGCCACCTCCAAGAGTAAACATATACCCAGTTGTGGTCTTCATCTCATCAGCATCAGAGATCCAATTTGCATCACTATACCCTTCAAGTACCGACGGGTATCCGGTATAGTCAAGTCCATAGTTCATAGTACCTTCCAGATAGCGCATAACTCTTTCAACAGCATGCCAATGTACATCACCAGATTTGGAAACAAACCGGCTCAGTTTGCTCACAGCAAACGCGATGTCAGGCCTCGTTGCACTCGCTAGGTACATCAGTGAACCAATGATTTGAGAGTATCTCAATTGATCTATAGCCGTGCCTTTGGACTTTCGAATCAACACACAAGGATTATATGGTGTTTGAGATGGTGTGCAGTCCGAATATCCAAAACGACTCAACACCTTCTCAACATAGTGGGATTGCAGAAGTGTAATCCCACCCTCGTTATCTCTCAGTAGCTTGATGTTCAAGATAACATCAGCCACACCAAGGTCTTTCATCTCAAAGTTCTGAGACAGAAACGACTTGACCTCCTCAATGACTTTGAGGTTGGTTCCGAATATCAGTATGTCATCAACATACAAGCATAGTATAACTCCTTCGCCCCCACCATGGCGATAGTATACACATTTGTCAGCCTCATTAACAACGAAACCAACAGATGTCAGAGTTGTATTAAACTTATCATGCCATTGCTTAGGTGCTTGCTTCAAGCCATATAAAGATTTCAGCAACCTACACACCTTTCTTTCCTGACCATCTATCACAAAGCTATCTGGCTGTTGCATATAGATTTCCTCATTTAGCTCTCCATTCAGAAAAGCCGTCTTAACATCCATCTAGTGGACGAGAAGATCATGCGAGGCCGCCAACGAGAGTAATACTCCAGTGGTGATCAGTCTAGCCATAGGTGAATAAGTATCGAAGAAATCTTCCTCTTCTTTCTAGCCATAACCCTTGGCCACAAGCCTAGCCTTGTACTTTTCAATCGTACCATCGGGCCTAAGCTTCTTTTTGAACACCCACTTACATCCCAATGGTTTGCAACCATAGGGACGCTCAGTGATCTCCCATGTCCCGTTAGCCATGATGGAATCCATCTCGCTACGGACCGCATCCTTCCAGTAGTCAGCTTCTAGTGAGGCATACGCTTCTGAAATAGAAGTAGGAGTATCATCCACGAGGTACACGAAGAAATCAACACCAAAGGTCTTTGCAGTCCTTTGTCTCTTGCCCCTACAAAGGATTTCCTCGTCATCTTCCTCGGGATTTCCATCATGTGTTTGTTCATAATATTCCTAGGGATGGCAGGTTCATGAGTCTCCTCAGATTTTTGTCTAGAAGTACTTTGCATATCTCTCATAGGAAAAATATCCTCGAAGAATGTAGCATCCTTAGACTCCATAATTGTGCCGAACTTCTGGTCAGGTACCTCAGATTTCACTACTAGAAATCTATAGCCAACGTGGTTCTTAGCGTAGCCCAAATTAACGCGGTCCATAGTCTTCGGTCCAAGCTTACGCTTTTTGGGGATCGGCACATTGAGTTTCGCTAAACAGCCCCAAGTACGCAAGTACGAGAGTGTTGTCCTTTTCTTTGCCCATTTATCATAGGGAGTGATCTCATTATCCTTTGTTGGAACTTTATTCAGGACATGACATGCCGTCAATATAGCCTCCCCCACCATGCCTTGGATAAACGCTCTCATAACCTTTTCCAACAAAGGCGGAACTGCTCTATAATATACATCTCGCTCTCGGCATCGGCGGCGCTGAACTTAGATTCGAGCGCCTCCCACAAGTCCTTGGCGACATGCACATGTAAATATGCATCGACCAGTTTATCTCCGATCATGCTAAGAACTGCTCTGAGGAACACAACGGTTGCCTCCTTGAACGCCTTCTCCTGTCAGGAGCAATCGTTCCTGTGGAGACACCGGTGACCCAGAACACGTTCATAGCCGTGAGCCATAAAGTGGTCTTAGTCTGCCAACACTTAAAATACGAACCGGTAAACTTATCCAGTTTCAGTGCAGCGGCAAAGCCACTTGCCGAAAAATTCCTACACATAATAGGTTTTTGGATTGTTGAGTAAATAGGCAATTTATCGATTGAATTAATCCATGAGTAGATCACTAGCATGGCATTGACACAAATAAACGCATACTGATATTAAGTCAACCTAGCACATACTACGCTAATTGCAGAAAGATCTACGTATAACGCTAGCATGGCTAAAACAGAAAACAGTTGGAGCGGGATAAACGAGTTATACCCTCCAGTACGCCATGTAGAGGCCGCGGATTTGGTGGTGGCAGTGGCGTCCTTATTGTCGGCTAATCGCTGCCCAAAAACCTATTCGCCCCTCACCCCGTACAGGAACCAGAAGGGCGTGGTTTCGGAGAACTGCTCTCCCGTCGACTGTGTACGTGGCGGATGGCATGGAGTCACCGGCGGTAGCAGCAGCAAGGGAATGACGGTGGGCGTGCGTGTGGGAGCAGATGTGATCTGTTCGTGGCGGCTAGGGTTAGGAGACACCGCACACTTATATAGGCGCAGCCGCGTGGAGAGACATGGGCTCGACCCACGTCCGAGTCCGTGATAGCCCACGATTCGACGTCTTAGATCGTGGCCCATCTATCAGAGAACACTCGGTTAGTGACTGGAAAAAATAAGCGCGTAGGTGTGAGCTCGGCTCGGCTCAATCCCGCAGCCCGTGGCGCGTCGTGACGAGGCGTGGCGTGGCGAGGCGGGCGGCGGAGGAGGAGTGCGCGAGGGCCTCTTCTCTTCTCAAGCTCCAATAGCATGTAGAAGAGAAACCCTTATAAGGAGGTCCAACTCCTCTTCCACTTCTGGGGTGGGACTAAACTTCCCAGTACACCTAGTTCCATATAACCCACACCTAGTTCCATCCTCCCAGTTGGGTAAGCTTTGACCCCTCTATTCAACTCATTCCCGTTCCGGATTACTTTTGATAAATTTCAAGCCTGTTTGTTATGACAGCACTGGCGGAAGGTCACCGAAGGACTTCATAGTCCCGCCCCATAGTTGGAGATCCACAATCAGGAGCTAGATCCTGGGTTTGAAGAGGATCCGGAGATATTCGTGGTGCTTGCGGGGGGAGTGTTTTACCAGACAAGCTATGACGGCACAGAAGTGGCCATCACCGCCGACTACCCTAGCCTTCTTCCTGCTTCACATGTAAATAATTAAGAAACACATTCTCTAAAAGAGTGCTCTTATTCTGCCTCACCCACCGCACTGTATCGTGCTTCACAGGGGAGACGTTCAGCGATTTCAAAGAGATCGGCTCCCGCAACGGGCAAGCCTTCGAAGAGGAAGGCGGGTGGAGACACAGCCAAGCCTTCATCGAGGAGGTACGGATAAACATGCTTTTCAGTAGTCACATCCGACTGTGACTTGTGTGTTTGTTTGGTTACAGGTAGAAGGTTCGCCGAACTGTGTCAGCGGATCCGGTCGGTGGTGTTCCCAACAACCAGGATTTAGATCCAATCGGGGAGACTAGGGCTGGTGCAGGAACAGTGCTGGACTACCCTTCGGCCGAGGGTTCGGAAAATATGTCCGTCACCAACTCGGAGGTAGAGAGCGCCATGAACCATCGGCACTGCAGGGCTGTCTTGCGAGACCCCAAGTTCTCGGAGGAGGCTTTTAATGCCTTTAGCTTGGGCGACGCATACATCTGAGCTGCTCGAGATGGGCTTAGAAGAGCCATGAAGCAATATCTGACAGAAATGCAGGTAAGTTTTCTTTGTCAAAAAAGGATAACCATGTACCCGTAGCCCCCGAGACTGAAAGCAGTTGGCACAACTGATTTAAGGATCGTTGTACGACCAGGTCCTTACAGAGAAGAATTGCTTGCTATCCCAGGAGCTGGAGCAGTGCTGGTCGCAGCTAAATATTGCTACTGCCGAACTGGAAAACGTCAAGAAGTCGTCTTCTGGTAGTGTTCCCCTCTACCGAGGAACAATAATTATATACCAACTGTGCTAATTCTACTGCTGATCGCATAGTAGGGTCGTCTGATCAACTTGAAGAGAAGTTGAAGATCGCCCAAGAGGGAGAAAAAGAGGCGAAAAGGCAACACGCCATAGGCGAGCATGTGCTGACTCGCGTCAGAGACGAGAAAAACAAGCTACAGGATTCCAACACTACATTGGGTGAAGAATTGAAAGATGTTCGAGCCCAGCTAGCCGATTCCGTGAAGGAGAGCAAGAAGCTGCGGGGCGGCATATTCAGTATGTGTCCGAACTATTTTTAAAGTAGTTCAGAGATAAATGGGACTGATATAGTCATGTTTGTAGGTATATTGACAGGCCGTCCTAAAGAGGAGGTGTCCAGATTATCGAGTGATCTGCTGCAAAGACTGTAGCAAGTGCACGAACATGTCTGGCTGGCCATGCGGAGCGTTGCCAAGGCCTTATGGCCCTCCGCCTCCCCTCCAGGAAGTATGGAGGAGCTTGTAGAGCTGTTCAAGGGAGCGCGGCGGCGTATCCGACTATGGAAGATATCGGCCTGCCGAGAGGGCGCACGAGAGGCCTGGGCCATGGTGAAAATATGATATACCAAGCAGGATCCAAATCACATGGCTTGGGTTGGACCATTAGGGTCAAATGGGGAAGAAATTCCCGTTAGTTTAGTATATGACCAAGTAGAGGTGGCCGCCAAATATTCCCAACAGGATTGTAAGTTAGACTGCCTGTTGGAAGGTGTAGAGGAGGAAGTGTTCGAGTCCAAGTGACTGTGTACTTTCCTCATTATGTAGAACTTTAGCTAAATTGTATATCATTTGTCATGGCATACCTTTTCGCTTCAACCTCTGGACCCGAAGGTGCGGAGTGTTTCCGAATACCGTCACGGCTGAATAGGCCAAGGTATGCCTGGAAAACTAGGCGTAGGGGTCATAGTTGCTTGAACAGACAAGTTGTATCCGGCTAGCTATGTTATATTACATTGGTATCGTAAGAAACATCATCCAGAGAGAATAGTTCCGTCAAGGGTTCCTTTCCCTGGGTGTGCATGCATTTAATGTACATGTCCGAATTGTGATGCGAGCACCACAATTTGTATAACTTATGGGGGTGCACAATGGAGTGAGTTTAGAAAACATCTTTAATTCACTGACCGAATATTCCCTTAAGAACGCTAGCTTTCGGCTTCACCCAGTCTGAGGTACACATCCGGACGACCCAGCAGTAACAATCGCAGAGGTGCTCCCTTTATGCCCTAGCCGAACTAACGGGAACGTAGGGCATAAGCACAGGAGCCAGGCAACCCAGCTTGGCCAAAACTTAAGTCATATCGATGCATATAGTGGCAAAGAAAAGGTACATATGGAAAAACTCATATGTGAGGAGCTTAATGCTCAAGGAATGACAAGAACCTCTGTCCAAGAAGCCCCCAGGTACAAGTGACGTACATATTTAGAGATGTATGTGTCAATGGTGTGCAGTCTAGCCGTGCCAAAGCGTTAAAGCGAGAAAGAAGAAAGTAATCGGAAAAGAGAGAAAAATAATGGAAACTACAGGGGAGGAGGAGACGAACAAGGGGTTTGGCGGTAGGCATAGAATCTTCGGAGTCTGGCCGTGTTCCAGGGGTTCGGCTCGAGGCGATTGTCTGATGAATCGCGAAGACGGTATGCTCCTCCGGTGATAACTTCATCAATTATGATGGGACCCTCCCATTTGGGCTTGAGTTTGTCATTTTTCTTCTCCAGCAGGCGCAAAACGAGTTCGCCAACGTTGTAAGTCTTGGCCCGTACTTCTCCGCTTTGATATCTTCGAGCCTGTTGTTGGTAAAATGCTGAACGGGCTTTTGTGACATCGCGTTCCTCCTCCAGGGCATCTAGGTTGTCCTGCCGATCAAGCTCGGCTTCTCTCTCTTCGTACATACGCACTCGAGGTGAGTCGTGAATAATATCGCAGGGCAATACATCCTCTGCGCCATACACCATGAAGAAAGGTGTGTATCTGGTAGTATGGTTTGGCGTGGTCCACAGCCCCCAGAGTACGGAGTCGAGCTCCTCAACCCAGTGCTTGTCTGATTCTTTCAAAGACCGCACTAGTCTGGGCTTAATGCCGCTCATAATAAGACTGTTGGCTCGTTCGACTTGACCATTGGTTTGTGGGTGGTAGACGGAGGCGTAATTGAGTTTAATACCCAGATTAGTACACCAGGTTTTTACCTTGTTGGCCGTGAAATTAGAGCCATTGTCAGTGATGATGCTGTGTGGGACACCATAATGGTGCACAACACCGGATATGAAGTCTATCACCGGGCCGGACTCAGCCGTTTTGACCGGTTTAGCCTCTATCCACTTAGTGAATTTGTCCACCATAACCAGCAGATATTTTTTCTAGTGGCTCCCCCCTTTAAGGGGTCCAACCATATCCGGTCCCCAGACCGCGAAAGGCCAAGTGATGGGGATAGTCTGTAAGGCAGTTGGGGGCATGTGGCTTTGGTTGGCAAAGAGTTGGCATCCGAAGCAGCGTTGGACGAGGTCCTGTGCGTCTGCTCGGGCTGTTGACCAATAAAACCCAGTACGGAAGGCCTTGCTAACAAGAGCCCGAGCTGCGGCATGGTGTCCACCGAGACCGGCGTGAATTTCCGCTAGAAGCTGCCACCCCTCTTCTTCGGAGATACATCTTTGAAGTACTCCGGTGGTACTTTTCTTGTAGAGCTCTCTGTCGTGAACCTTGTAGGCCTTCGAGCATCGGACAATGCGGTGAGCCTCATTCTGGTCTTTGGGGAGCTCCTTCCTATTAATGTAGGCCAAGAAAGGTTCCGTTCATGGAGCAATTACTGCCATAATGAGATGGGACGACGGTGTTACTTCGGTGGTTGAGCCCCCGATACTATCGGTGTGTTCGGGATTTGGAGTTGTATTTGGATCTGGACTATTGTTGCTGCTCTCCCCTTGCCACACCACAAATGGCTTGAAAAGCCTTTCCAGGAAGATGTTGGGTGGGACGGGGTCACGCTTAGTGCCGATGCGAGCAAGGACGTCCGCCGCTTGGTTACTTTCTTGGGCGACATGATGAAATTCAAGCCCCTCAAAGCGAGCCGACATTTTTAATACATCATTATGATAAGCTGCCATCTTTGGATCTTTGGCGTCAAAGTGGCCGTTTATTTGAGATATGGCGAGGTTTGAGTCCCCGCGCACCTCCAGGCGTTGTATGCCCATGGATACGGCCATCCGAAGACCATGCAGTAGGGCCTCGTATTCGGCTGTGTTGTTAGAGTCTGTGTATAATATCTGGAGTACATACTGGACGACGTCTCCAGTGGGGGATGTTAACACGACTCCCACTCCCAGCCCTGCCAACATTTTGGAGCCGTCAAAATACATAACCCAATTGGAATATGTGTCGTACTCTTTGGGGAGTTCGGCCTCTGTCCATTCGGCGATGAAGTCGGCCACTACTTGGGATTTGATGGCTCGTCGTGGCTTGAAAGTTATGTCGAATGGAAGTAGCTCTATGGCCCATTTGGTGATTCGTCTCGTGGCATCGCGGTTGTTTATTATGTCATTGAGTGGGACCTCAGAAGCCACCGTGATTGAACACTCCTGGAAGTAGTGTCGTAGCTTGCGGGATGCCATGAAGACCGCGTATGCTATCTTTTGGTAGTGGGGGTACCGGGATTTGCACGGTGTGAGGACAGTTGATACATAGTATACTAGTTTTTGGAGCGGAAATTTGTGTCCGTCCTGTTCTCGTTCGACGACGAGCACGACGCTCACCACCTGATGTGTTGCTGATATGTATAACAACATGGGCTCGCCGGTGTTTGGTGCGGCCAGGATTGGGTTGCTTGCTAGGAGGGCCTTTATTTCCTCCAGTCCGGCAGTCGCCGCGTCTGTCCATTCGAAGTTATCAGTGCGCCGTAAGAGGTGATAGAGTGGTAGTGCCTTTTCTCCTAATTTGGACATAAAGCGGCTTAGCGCTGCTACGCATCCAGCTAGCTTTTGGACCTGTTTGAGGTCTGTTGGTGTAGCCAACTATGACAGAGCTCGGATTTTAGCTGGATTTGCTTCGATTCCTCTAATGGAAACGATGAAGCCCAGCAGTTTTCCAGCGGGGACGCCGAAGACACACTTTTCCGGGTTGAGCTTAATGTCATACGCTCGGAGGTTGTCGAATGTAAGACATGAGTCGTCTGTGAGTGTTTCAACGTGCCTAGTTTTGATGACGACGTCATCGACGTAAGCTTCTACCATTTTGCCAATCTGTTTCACCGGGCATGTTTGAATCATGCGTTGGTATGTGGCGCCGGCGTTCTTGAGCCCAAAGGGCATGGTGTTGAAGCAGAATGGCCCATATGGGGTGATAAATGGTGTTGCAGCTTAATCAGACTCCTTCATTTTGATTTGATGGTATCCGGAATATGCCTCAAGGAAACACAGTGAGTCGTGTCATGCGGTGGCGTCGATGATTTGATCAATGCAGGGGAGGGGAAGGGATCCTTAGGGAAAGCCTTGTTGAGGTCTTTGAAATCGACACACAAGTGCCAGGATTTGTCCTTCTTTGGTACCATCACCAGGTTTGCCAGCCAGTCCGGATGTTTGATTTCTCTAATGAATTCGGCATTGATGAGTTTGGCCAGCTCCTCCCCCATGGCTTGTCGCTTGGGTTCGGAAAAGCGCCGCAGTGTTTTCTTAACTGGTTTAAATCCCTTTAATATATTGAGCCTATGTTCTGCCAGCTCGCTTGGGATCCCTGGCATATCTGAAGGGTGCCAGGCGAATATGTCCCAGTTTTTGCGCAGGAATTCTCGTAGTGCGGTGTCAACTGTTGGGTTCAGTTGAGCTCCGATAGATGATGTCTTCTTGCGGTCCGTTGGGTGGACCTGGAATTTGACTATTTCTTCTGCTGGTTTGAAGGATTTGGATTTAGGGCGTTTGTCGAGGATCACGTCGTCCATGTCCACCGTGGAGTGTAGTGCGGTTAATTCTTCGGCCGCGAGGGCTTCGGATAGCGCCTCCAGGGCCAGGGATGCGGTTTTGTTTTCAGCGCGGAGTGCTATCTCCGGATCACTGACGAGAGTGATTATACCGTTTGGTCCGGGCATTTTGAGCTTCATATACCCGTAATGGGCTATGGCCCGAAAGCGTGTAAAAGCATCCCGGCCCAACAGGGTGTGATATCCACTGCTGAAAGGGGCCACTTGGAAAGTTATTTCTTCGGACCGATAGTTCTCCGGCATGCCGAATACTATGTCAAGTGTGATTTTGCCCGCGCACCACGCCTCCCGACTGGGAATAATTCCTCGAAAGGTTGTGTTACTTTGCTTGATGCAGCTGCTGTCTATTTCCATTTTATGGAGTGTGTCCTCATAAATGAGGTTTAGTCCGCTGCCGCCGTCCATGAGGACCTTGGTAAGTCGAAACCCGTCCACGATGGGACTGAGGACTAACGCGGCTGGCGCTCATACTGTTATGTACTTTGGTTCGTCACCGGCGTTAAATGTTATAGCCGTGTCGTTCCAGGGGTTTGTTTTAGTAATTTGGCAGACTTCGGTGAGCTCGCGAAGCACCCTTTTGCGCTTGTTGTTTGAAGCGAATGTCTCAAAGACCGTCAATTCGTCCTCTGGGGGATCTCGTTCTGGGTCGTCCTTGATAAGGATTTCCTCGCCACTCTTGGCTACCTGTCATAGTATCCAACATGCTCTAAGGCTGTGGGTTGCCACGGTATCTGGTGTTGTATGTATTTTGCATGGGCTATCAAGCCACCCCATCAGAATGGTGCCGTGCCGCATAGCGGTTTTGTGTTTCTTGACTGTTGGACTGGGCGTGCCACGAGGGTGCGTCCTTTTCGCCTGTAGGGAGAGTTGAGTTGGGACTGACGGTTCCCAGTGAGCTGCCTAAGTTTTCCAGGTGCTCTCCATCGCGCTGTACTTTTGTACGATGGTTGCTAAGTCAGCGAATTTCAGCATGCAGCGGCGATTGATGGTGTTGAGGATTCCTTTGTCCGTGCAATTGTTGCAGAACCTGATATTGCGTCCTCATCACGGCAATCTTTTACCTTGTCTTTGACAAGGAGGAATCTGGCCCAGAAGTGGTGGACTGTTTCCTGAGGCTGTTGTTTTATGCTCATGAGAGCATCTACGTCCGGGTGGGTGGGTGGAATTAAATTGAACCCCTACCTGATCGATTATCCGGAGTCTGACGACCTTCTGGACTTAACAGTCCGGGTTCCAGAATATCTTCTGATTGTTTAGGACTGCCGTCCGATGCTATGTTCGGAGGGCTGGTCGCATCCTTTCACAGGTGAGTATCCGGCTCTTCCTGATCGGTGATCCGAACATAGTCCGTCTTTGGTATAGAAGAAGACTCGCCGTCCTGCTCCACGACTACCGCAATCTGGTGGGTGACCGGTAGGGTCTCGATTTCTCCTTGATCTGTTTTAGGCCCGATCCGATCGTAGTCTGTGGCTATTCCCAAAGCGGCGATGCGATCTAGGAGTTCATTCCAAGACGAAAACTCCATCGAATCCATCTGCTTGGAGTGCTCGGAGTTGATGCGAAGGGGGTTTTCGATGGCCCAAGAGGTCATCGTCGGCTCATCGGCCGAACGGGCGATCATAGTAAAGCCACCCAGCTAGAGGGTTTGGCCTGGGACCAGAGCTCCCCCGGAGGTGATGTTGTCTTTAAGGACAGGGCGAGCCATCGAGCCTTTCGTCGACGGCACAGTGGAACTCTCAGTGAAAGCACCAATGTCGGTGTCTGTAAGGGCATATTTATCCCTAAGTGTTTTGGTGATTGATGACAACGCATTTGCGGACTAATCGTGTGCCTTGAGTATTCCAGACACTTCATTGCTAGGCACAAGACGACTGGGTGCCCCTCGAAGACTGATGAAGACGGTGTCTTTCCTACGTTTCTTTTTGGTGGATTTGAGTCGTAGGAAAGCCGTACTATTAAGAGGGGGTCCGCGTTGGAAAGGTTTGGGTGGAATCATCACGTACACGTCTCCCTCTTGTCCCCTCCTTTTTCCTTGGAGCTTCCTCCGTTTTCTTGCCTCCCTTGTCTGGCTGCTGTGGTTGGTCGCGGTAGTACTGCTCCCAGGAAAACGGTAGTACCGTAGGCATCCGCGGTAGTACCGCGCGGTGGCGCGGTAGTACCGCAGGTGCCCACGGTAGTACCGCTCCCCTGGAGCCGCACTACTGCTGCCCACCAGGCTAGTGCCGCCCCTTTGCGGTAGTAGGGGCGGATGTAATTTTTTTACATCCGCACCTACCGCGGTAGTACCGCTTTCGCCGAGCGGTAGTACCGCGCTATGCAGTCAGGCAGTAGTACCGTCCCTCGGCAGTACTACTGTGTCGGGTTTTTGCTACTTCTGTTTCTTTGCGGAAGTAGTCACGGAAGTTCCCTTCCCCCTGGCTGGGGTGTTTGCCTTGCGGTAGTACCGCATGGGGGCGCGGTAGTACCGCGAGTGCGGAAGTACCGCCCCCAGCTCCTGCGCGTCTATTTATCTTTTCTGTTGCTCGAGTTGCGGCAGTACCGTGGGTCGGTACGGTAGTACCGCACGGCCATGCGGTAGTACCGCTTGGTTGCAAGCAGTAGTACCGCGCGCCCTTGCGGTAGTACCGCTGGCCGCGGGCTGGTTGGTGGGTAACGGTTGGATCCTTTTCCCACACTATATAAGGGGTCCCCTTCTTCCCCGTTGACTTATCTCTTCCACCCCCAAGCTCCATTATTGCTCTAAGCTCCATTTTCGCCCGATCTCCCTTCCTAGCCGACCAAACTTGTTGATTTGCTCGGGAGTGGTTGAGAAGGCCTCGATCTACACTTCCACCAAGAGATATTTGATTCCCCCCACTAATCCCTTGCGGATCTTATTACTCTTGGGTGTTTGAGCATCCTAGACGGTTGAGGTCACCGTGAAGCCATAGTCCATTGTGGTGAAGCTTCGTGGTGTCGTTGGGAGCCTCCAATTGAGTTGTGGAGATTGCCCCAACCTAGTTTGTAAAGGCTCGGTCGCCGCCTCCAAGGGCACCAATAGTGGAATCACGGCGTCTCGCATTGTGTGAGGGCGTGAGGAGAATACGGTGGCCCTAGTGGCTTCTTGGGGAGCATTGTGCCTCCACACCGCTACAACGGAGACATACTTCCTCTCAAAGGGAAGGAACTTCGGCAACACATCCTCGTCTCCACCATCTCCACTCTTGGTTATCTCGTGCCTTTACTTGTGCAAGCTTATTTGTTTCATATATCTTGCTTGCTTGCGTTCCTATCCTTGTTGCATCATATAGGTTGCTCACCTAGTTGCATATCTAGACAACCTACTTTGATGCAAAGTTTAAATTGTTAAAGAAAAGCTAAAAAATTTTAGTTGCCTATTCACCCCCCCCCCTCTAGTCAACCATATCGATCCTTTCAATCGGTATCAGAGCCTCGTCTCTTTATTAAGGACTATACCGTCCAAAGAGTATGGTTGATACCGTAGACGGTGTGGAGGAACACTCCGTGTGAATCCGACCTCGTCTACGGGCGATGGGGGAACCTCGGTCTCTTGTGAGGAGTTCAATGTGGCCTTGGAGACATTGAAAACCTCCATGGCGACCGAAGTTGAAAGCATGTTTACTAAATTTCTTGAGGGGCTTAAACTATCCACCGCATCATTGAAAGTGGGTGACCCCGCCGACAAGGTGACAGATGCTATCCCCGACAAGGGGGAAGCTAGTAGTGAAAAGGCTCCTTCTTCTAGTGGTAAGAATGGCACCGACATCTTTGCCCATGTGGAACCACCACTTGTTTATGGTGGACCGGTTCCTTCCACTCATTTGAATCATGCCGGTCCTCCCCCTAAGATTGTGAAAAATGAGGACTTTGATTCTTGGGTTTACCGCTTTAAACGTCATTTAAATCATGTGAACACTAACTTTTGGAGAATCATTGAAGAAGGTTTCTATCCGCATGATCCAAGCAACTTCACTCCTCGAGAAGCCGCGGACAATTAATTCAATGAGAATGCTCTCTTCATCATTCAAGATGCAATTCCACCCGAAGACCTACCTCATCTTCGTCCCTTCGCCTTGGCCAAAGATGCATGGCATTGTGTTGTTTCTCTCTACCGGGGAAGCGCAAGCATTCAACGCTCCAACTATGAAGTGGTGCAAGATGAGGCCGATGAGTTTGCAATGAAAGAAGATGAAGAACCTCGTGAGCTTTATCGGAGAGTAACCAAACTCGCGGTCTCACTACGAGATCACGGGAGCAAGGACACGGATGACAATTGGATCAAGCGCAAATTCCTCAAGGCAATGATGCCCTATCACAAGGCCATGTCCTCCGTCATTCGTCAAATACCGGACTTCCACACTTTGACCTCAAGCGAAGTGTTGGATGAGTTTGTGGCCGTGAACATTTCAGACAAGACCGCCGATAATGCGGTGCTTCGTTCTCAAAGGGCAAATAAGCCTAACCTTGCATTGAAGGCCAAGCTCACCGTTGAAGAAGAAGAAGAGGAAGAAGAGGAGAGCAACCCCGAAGATACGAAGTATGCGTATCATGAACACATGGCACTTGCTTCAAGGCAATTTTGGAGCAAGAAAAACTCGAGGCCAAACTTTAGCAAAAACAACTCAAGTGGCACGAAGAGCAAGCAACGTGTAAGGACTTGCTACAATTGTGGCAACGTGAGTCATTTTGTTGCGGAGTGCCCGTATGAGAAGAGGGAAGACAATGGTGGCAAGCTCATCCGAAAGGACAAGGCCAAGTCGTTCCCCAACAAGAGCAACTTCACCAAGAAGACTCCTCCCAAGGCATGGGTGGTACAAGAAGAGTACAATGAGGATGATGACGATGATGAAAGTGATGAGTCGGTTGCCATGGCCTCCGTTGCCATTGCAACGACTCCACGGGTGTCTCTCTTCGACTCACCCAATGAGAGCATCACCGCCAAGTGCCTCATGGCTAAAGCCACCAACAAGGTAACCTCCAACATCAAAACTACCATCATTAATCATCCTTCTCCGACGGATAGCATTAATGAACTTGAGGAAGCTAATGTGGAGGCTAATGAGTTTGAGGCCTTTATGGGCAAACTCAAGGGAAAATCCAAGAAGCACTTTGTTGCTCTCTTGGAAGAACTTGGTGAAGCCAATGACATGATCGAGGCTCACGAAAACACCATCACTAAGATAGAAGGGCATAGTCGTGACTATGCCGATGAGATTTCGGATCTTTCCAATGCTCTTGAGGAAGAGCGTGGTCTTCGTTTGGCTCTTGAGGAGTCACACAACGTTGATCATGCTAAGTTAAAGAAAGATTATGATCATGTCTTCATTGTTTCTCATGTGCTAAACCCCGAGAAGGCCGAACTTGAGGTTGATTTTGCTAGACTCAAAGAGGAGTTTGATCTACTTGACAAGGCTCACAAGGTCTTGAAGGGTGCTCATGCTAGCCTCAAAGAGTCGCATGATCAACTTCAAGTAAAGATAACCAAGGAAAAAGCCACTTTCCCTCGTATGATGTTAATTGATAATGCAAATGCTACTAACCCGTGTTGTGAGCATGTCCATCTCGTTGAGGAGAACGCTAAGCTAAAGGGGCAACTTGAGAGAGGTCTTGCGACTTGCATACAAGGCAAGAAGAACCTCAACGATCTCTTTATCAACCAAAAGGGATTTGTGGCCAAGGAAGGGGTTGGGTACGTGCCCGACTCCAAGAACAAGAAGAAGAATGACAAGACCAAACAACCTCCTCCTCTCATGCAAACCTTTGTAAAGGAGGGAGAGAGTGCCTCCGAGGAGAAGAAGAAGAACATTGCAAAGGGCGGCAATGTCAAGAAGGGCAATGCCACCCCTCCCATCAAAGCCGGCGATTTTAATACTTCTTATGTGTTATGCCGTGCTAGTGATGGGCATGTTTATGCCAAATTTGTTGGTTCTCTTCATGAATACATTGAATGGTCTATTTGGGTTCCAAAGACCCTTGTTACTAACATCAAAGGACCCATTACAAAATGGGTACCTAAAACCAAGCATTGATCTCTTGTAGGTGTTTGCTTCCGGTGGGGGATCATGGTTGCTCGATAGCGGAGCTACAAATCATATGACCGGAAGCAAGGACTTGGTGGTGGACGTGCACAAGGTTCCATCTATGCCCACCAATGTCGAGTGGGGTGACGCCTCATCTTCTAAGGTATTGGGACTTGGCAAGGTGGTCATCTCTCATGATCTCACGATCGAGAAGGTCATGCTTGTTGAGTCCCTTGCATACAATTTACTTTCCGTTCGTCAACTTGCAATCATGGGCTTTGCCACTTTCTTTGATATCGATACCGTGGCCCTCTTGTGGAGCAAGACTCTTAAAGTAGCCTTTGTTGGGCATGTCGTGTACGGTCTATATGTGATTAACTTTTCGGAGCGACCCACTAAGACCACGACGTGCCTTATGGCTAAAGTTGATGTGGGATGGCTTTGGCATCGCCGTTTAGCCCACGTAAATATGAGATCTTTGCAAAGTCTCCTCAAGGGGGACCATGTCCGTGGACTAACGAATGTTAGTTTTGCTAAAGATCGTGCTTGCAGTGCGTGTATCGAAGGAAAGCTACATGAGAAGGCTCACCCTCCCACGACTATCATTTATTCAAAGAGGCCTTTGGAGCTCCTTCACATGGATCTCTTTGGGCCTCCATCCTTCGATAGTCTTGGAGGTAGGAAGTATTGCTTGGTGATTGTGGATGACTAGTACACGTGGGTGTATTTCTTCAAGAGGAAGAGCGAGACCCAACAAACCGTCATTGACTTTGCAAATGAAGCACAACGTCAATACAATGCAAAGATCTTGACAATAAGAAGTGACAACGGCACCGAGTTCAAGAACTACACCTTGGATGAGTTTCTTAGTGATGAGGGGATCAAGCATCAACATTACGCACCTTACACCCCTCAACAAAACGGTGTTGCGGAGAGGAAGAACCAGACGTTGATGGATGCGGCAAGGACCATGATGGCGGAGTTCAAGTCTCTGTACAACTATTGGGCCGAAGCCATCAACACCGCGTGTCATGCATCCAATCGGCTCTACCTCCGCAAGGGCTTGAACAAGACTCCATATGAGATACTCACCGGTAACAAGCCCAACCTCAAGTACTTCCGGGTGTTCGGGTGTAAGTGTTTCATTCTCAAGAAAGGTGTTTGGTTGTCTAAATTTGAGGCTAGAGCTTATGAGGGCATATTTGTTGGTTATGCTACAAACTCTCATGCTTACCGTGTCCTCAATAAATCCACGAGACTTATTGAGGAGACGTGTAACGTGGAGTTTGATGAGAATAACGGCTCCCAAGTGGAGCAAAGTGGCACTTGTGATGTAGGTGATGAAATTCCTCCCCAAGCCATAAGAAGAATGTGTGTTGGATTTATCCTACCCATTGAGGAACCCCTTGTGGCCGAAGGAGAAGGACAAAGCTCCACTCAAGCGGAGCCATCACCAACCCAAGGCCCACACACTTCCGAAGAACAACATGAAGGCCCTTATCCTCAAGAACATGACCAAGGGCAAGATCACGCTCAAGACGGTGTTGACACATCAAGTGATGCCCAAGGTCAAGTTCTCTCCTCCGAGCGAGTTCAAGAACAAGAACAAGCTCAAGAAAACGCTCAAGATGATCAAGTGACCACTCCTCGTCTCACCCCCGAGGAGGAATTAGAGCGTCGTGTCACCAAGGTTGCTTCCAAGCTCTCCACCAAGGATCATCTCATGACGAATGTGCTTGGAAGCTTACGAAAGGGGGTAAGCACTCGTAGACAATTAGCAAATTATTGTGAGCATCACGCGTTTGTCTCTTGTGTGGAACCCCACAAGGTCTATGAGGCGCTAGAAGATCCAGATTGGCTCAATGCCATGCATGAAGAACTCAACAACTTCGAGCGCAACAAAGTGTGGAGATTGGTGCCAAGACCGACGGGGAACCACAATGTCATCGGAACCAAGTGGATATTTAAGAACAAGCAAGATGCCCATGGGATTATCATTCGCAACAAGGCTCGTTTGGTAGCACAAGGCTACTCCCAAGTCGAGGGTATCGACTACGGTGAAACCTTTGCTCCCATTGCTCGTCTTGAATCTATTCGCATGTTGATTTCCTATGCTTCTCATCATAACTTTAATTTATAACAAATGGATGTGAAGAGTGCTTTTCTTAATGGTCCCATTAATGAATTGGTTTATGTCAAGCAACCCCCCGGGTTCGAGGATCCCTACTTTCCCGATCATGTGTATCAACTCGATAAGGCACTCTATGGCCTTAAACAAGCCCCACATGCGTGGTATGACCACCTTACCGAGTTGTTACAAGACCGTGGTTTCAAAGTTGGGCTAATCGACCCCACTCTTTTTACTAAGAAGGTCAAAGGGGAGTTGTTTGTGTGCCAATTATATGTTGATGATATTATCTTTGGTTCCCCTAACAAAGCTTTCAATGAGGAATTTGCCGCTCTCATGACCTCAAAGTTCAAGATGTCTTCCATGGGAGAGTTGAAGTTCTTTCTAGGGTTCGAAGTGAAGCAAAGAAGAGAAGGAACCTTCATCAATCAAGCCAAATATACTCAAGACATGCTCAAAAGATTCAAGCTAAGTGATGTCAAGCCGGCTTCCACTCCCATGCCCACCAAGTGCCAACTCGACATAGATCCCAATGGTAAAGCGGTGGATCAAAAGGTATATCGCTCCATGATAGGTTCCTTGCTTTACCTTTGTGCATCTAGACCAGATATCATGTTGAGTGTGGGAATTTGTGCATGTTTTCAAGCCGCGCCTAAGGAAAGTCACTATGTGGTGGTCAAACGAATCTTTCGATATTTGGCTCATACCCCAAACTTTGGCCTATGGTACCCAAGAGGAGCAAACTTCAAGCTTGTAGGGTATTCGGATTCTGATTGGGCGGGAGACAAAGTGGATAGGAAGTCCACTTCCAGAGGGTGCCAATTTCTTGGTTGTTCTTTGGTAAGTTGGTCTTACAAAAAGCAAAGTTGTGTGTCTCTCTCATCCACCAAAGCGGAGTATGTGGCGGTCGGTAGTTGTTGTGCACAACTCTTATGGATGGGGAAAACTTTAAAGGATTACGGTGTCATTTGTGACAAAGTGCCTCTTTGGTGTGACAATGAAAGTGCCATCAAGATCTCTCTCAATCCGGTGCAACACTTCAAGACAAAGCATATTGAGATTCGGTATCACTTCATCCGGGATCACATTAGGCGAGGAGAGATCGAGCTCAACTATGTCAACACTCATGATAACCTTGCAGATATCTTCACGAAGCCCTTGGATGAAGCAAGATTTCGCGAGTTAAGGCATGAGCTAAATATCATTGATTCGAGCAATGTTGCTTGAACCCTTGCACACCCCACCATACTCAACGTGTTGTCCTGTTTAGATGTAGGCATAGACATAGGGGGAGTGATGTTCTCTCAATGAACTCTCCCTCCCCCCATTATGCATAAATCGATCAAGTCTTTCACATTAGCAATGTTTGATGGTACTTGTGCTTCAAAGACGAGTTTTGGTCATGGACCCAAGGATAATTCTTTGTGGTGCCATACCAATTGACTCAAACATAGGTGGCTACGGCCACCGCCCTCTCTTTGGAGAGGTGGTGTCTCGTGGTTGTTTCGTTTTTTGTGTGCCTTTCTGGCTTTGTGTGTTGCGTGGTCTTGTGGTGTCGTGTTGGCTCGGAGTGTTTGTGCAAAGACCCAGTTTTTCGTGTGCTCGAAACGTGCATCTTCTTGAGCTCATGGTACTACCGCGGCTGGCCGCGGTACTACCGCTTTGGGAGGCACGGTACTACCGTGCCACAGCACGGTAGTACCGCTCAGGTGCGGTACTTCGGAAGTACCGTACCGGGCGGTACTACCGCGTTGGGGCACGGTACTACCGCGCCATCGAGGGAGTGTGGGGGTTATGACTCGGGCAGGGGAGTTCCAACTCCCCATACCCATTCATTTGTCTCTCTCCCCACGTCTCTCTCTCTCTCGCTCAAGAACGGCGCTGGAGGCCCTCGCCGGATCTCCGTCTCCGGCCACTCTCCTCGGATTCCGGCCGGTGGGATCGTTCCCCACCACTTCCTCTTGCCATGGACCAAGGTTTTTTCCCCAAATCCCTCTTTTTCTTGGCTGTTCTCTTGCTTCTAGGTTTTTGGGGAGAAACTTGTTGTTCTTGAGATTTTAGGCCAAATCTATGCAAGAGTAGGATGTAGGAGAGTCGTGATGCGTAGGAATCATACTTGATATGCTGGCTTGTGGTAGCTTTGTCCAACCGTAGTACCGCCGTGGTTTTGCGGGCTTTTCTCAGATTTGAACCTGTTCAGATCTGACGCGGTGCGGTACTACCGTGTATGATGTGCAGTACTACCGCCCGTCAGGTGCGGTACTACCGTGCTAGCTCGTGCGGTACTACCGCTCAACAGACGCGGTACTACTGCGCTAGCCGAGGTGCTAAGGTCGTACTACCGCTCCTAGACCTGGTACTACCGTGACCTTGCACGGTACTACTGCGTCTAAGAGCGGTACTACTATCTTAGCTTCGCAGCACTTGGCAGTACTACCGTAGGGATCAAATCTCTCTCTAGGCATTTATCATGTGTGCTTTCTGCTTGTTTCTCTTGCTTTGTTGTGGTCTTTGCATTAATCCCTCTTGGCTGTTGTGGGTGTTTTGCGTTTTTGTGTCTCAGGTGGTGGCTCTCGCCGTTCCAATCCCAGTCGTGACACTGGCTCCAAGCGTCTGCGCAACCCCCAAGATGAAGCCCCAGAGGGCTCCAATGCCCCCAAGCGCAATGTCAAGACCACTGCCAGCAAGCAAAAGGAACCTGCTAAGGGCATGGACGAGATTTCTGTCTCTGGGTATGTCGAACGCCGGAGGATCGATCCCTATGTGACTCCTCGGGCTGTGCTCAGAGGCACTGAGATGTTCTGGAACAAGCAACAGGTTCTCATCCATCTGGATGTGATCAAGAGCAAGCAGAATACCTTCGTGGAGGTCAAGTGGATAGACATGCATCACATGTGGAAGGACAAGTTTCGTGACTATTTTGGAGAGGCTCTGGCTTGGTGGAGCAGTTTGCTATTGAGCCGGTGATCTCTTTTCACCATGACTATGACCCTGAGCTCATCTGTCAGTTCTTTGCCTCGGTGTACTTTCATCCCGGGGAGGAGCGGAGGATGACCTGGATGACCAATGGCCGTCAGTTGTCTGCTACATGGAAAGAGTTCATGGATCTGCGGCACATTCCTGATGACGGGCTTCACACCCCTGTTGGTGTTCGCCCCCATGCAACTCTGAGTCTGCCAACAAGAACCTGCTTCAGCCTTTCCTTGTTGAGAAGGTGCTCCCCAATGGCAAGTCAACTTGGGTGTTAAACTCCTTTCTGGATATCATGCATCGCATCTTCCGCAACACTCTGTTCCCACGCATTGGCAACAAGGACAAGGTCCATGCATATCTAGTGGACATGTTGCTCCTATGTGCAGAGGCACGTTCTTCTCAGACTCGGCCACTTGATGTCTCACACATCATGTGGTGTGAGCTTCGGTTTGTGGTGTTCACTCGCAAGGTACCTATCTATGGACCATACATGTTTCTGCTGCTCTCCACCACTTGGGAGAAGATGTACCCAGGTGATGAGTTCCTTGCTCCAGACTGGATTCGCCATGAGTCCATCAGCCTCCGCGTCAAGCCCAACTAGGCCAACACCACTACCCGTGTTGAGGCCTCTTCTGCTAGGAGGGCTGCTAGTGAGGAGGCGGCTGCTGCTGAGAATGTTGCTGAGGACCGTGCTGCTAGGTCCACCACTCCTTCCTCTGAGCCGTCATGGGCCAAGAAGGTAAAGGACAGGATGAAGACTCTCTTCTGCATGCAGGCAAAGGGACAGTACAGGGCTCACGTGGCAGACAAGGAGAGTCGCCGCCGTGACAAGAAGGTTATGAGGCTCTTTGGAGAGGATGTGTCTGGCGGGTCTGAGGATGTCATCACACCTGAGGCTGCCTGGATGTCAAAACAGGGATACAAGTGGACCAGTTCAGAGGATGACTTCAGGAGACTATCCCCGCCGCTGAGTCTGGCGAGGAGCACGAGGAGCAGTGGGACGACTTCTCTGCCTGAGCCACCCTGTGTGTGTAGGTGTCCTCTCTGCCTTTTGGGCATCTCGATGCCAAAGGGGGAGAGAGTGTAGGGATTTGCGTTGTGTCGTGCTTGGTGCGTTTATTTGCTTTGTCTTTTGGACCTCGTTTGTGCTTGTTTTCTCTTGTTTGGTTTGTGCTTTCGAGACCTTTCCTCATATGGTGTAAGACATATGCACTTTATCTATCGTAGTTAACTTATGTGTGTGCTATCTTGTCTAGTGATAGATATGCCTTGTCTCTATAATATAGGGGGAGCTTGGATCCTAGTATTTGTGTGCCGTGCAGTCCAAAGCACTCATCTAGGTGGCACACATCTAGAGGGAGCCCGTCTATATTCTAGAGAGGAGGGGTTTGCATTTACTTAATTTTATTTTCCTTGTGCAAATCCTGTATTGTCATCAATCCACCAAAAAGGGGGAGATTGTAAGGGCATATTTATCCCTAAGTGTTTTGGTGATTGATGACAATGCATTTGCAGACTAATTGTGTGCCTTGAGTATTCCAGACACTTCATTGCTAGACACAAGACGATTGGGTGCCCCTCGAAGACTGATGAAGACGGCGTCTTTTCTATGTTTCTTTTTGGTGGATTTGAGTCGTAGGAAAGCCGTACTATTAAGAGGGGGTCCGCGTTGGAAAGGTTTGGGTGGAATCATCACGTACACGTCTCCTTCTTGTCCCCTCCTTTTTCCTTGGAGCTTCCTCCGTTTTCTTGCCTCCCTTGTCCGGCTGCTGTGGTTGGTCGCGGTAGTACTGCTCCCAGGAAAACGGTAGTACCGTAGGCATCCGCGGTAGTACCTCGCGGTGGCGCGGTAGTACCGCAGGTGCCCACGGTAGTACCACTCCCCTGGAGCCGCACTACCGCTGCCCACCAGGCTAGTGCCGCCCCTTTGCGGTAGTAGGGGCGGATGTAATTTTTTCACATCCGCACCTACCGCGGTAGTACCGCTTTCGCCGAGCGGTAGTATCGCGCTATGCAGTCAGGCAGTAGTACCGCCCCTCGGCAGTACTACTATGTCGGGTTTTTGCTACTTCCGTTTCTTTGCGGAAGTAGGCGCGGAAGTTCCCTTCCCCCTGGCTGGGGTGTTTGCCTTGCGGTAGTACCGCATGGGGGGCGTGGTAGTACCGCCCCCAGCTCCTGCGCGTCTATTTATCTTTTCTGTTGCTGGGGTTGCGGCAGTACCGTGGGTCGGTACGGTAGTACCGCACAGCCGTGCGGTAGTACCGCTTGGTTGCAAGCAGTAGTACCGCGCGCCCTTGCGGTAGTACCGCTGGCCGCGGGCTGGTTGGTGGGTAACGGTTGGATCCTTTTCCCACACTATATAAGGGGTCCCCTTCTTCCCCGTTGACTTATCTCTTCCACCCCCAAGCTCCATTATTGCTCTAAGGTCCATTTTCGCCCGATCTCCCTCCCTAGCCGACCAAACTTATTGATTTGCTCGGGAGTGGTTGAGAAGGCCTCGATCTACACTTCCACCAAGAGATATTTGATTCCCCCCACTAATCCCTTGCGGATCTTGTTACTCTTGGGTGTTTGAGCATCCTAGACGGTTGAGGTCACCGCGAAGCCATAGTCCATTGTGGTGAAGCTTCGTGGTGTCGTTGGGAGCCTCCAATTGAGTTGTGGAGATTGCCCCAACCTAGTTTGTAAAGGCTCGGTCGCCGCCTCCAAGGGCACCAATAGTGGAATCACGGCATCTCGCATTGTGTGAGGGCGTGAGGAGAATACGGTGGCCCTAGTGTCTTCTAGGGGAGAATTGTGCCTCCACACCGCTCCAACGGAGACGTACTTCCTCTCAAAGGGAAGGAACTTCGACAACACATCCTCGTCTCCACCGTCTCCACTCTTGGTTATCTCGTGCCTTTACTTGTGCAAGCTTATTTGTTTCATATATCTTGCTTGCCTGTGTTCCTATCCTTGTTGCATCATATAGGTTGCTCACCTAGTTGCATATCTAGACAACCTACTTTGATGCAAAGTTTAAATTGTTAAAGAAAAGCTAAAAATTGTTAGTTGCCTATTCACCCCCCCCCTCTAGTCAACCATATCGATCCTTTCAGTGTCAAAATCGACAGATCTTGGGTAGGGGGTCCCGAACTGTGCGTCTAGGATTGATGGTAACAGGAGACGGGGGACACGATGTTTACCCAGGTTCGGGCCCTCTCTATGGAGGTAACACCCTACTTCCTGCTTGATTGATCTTGATGAATATGAGTATTACAAGAGTTGATCTACCACGAGATCCTAATGGCTAAACCCTATAAGCCTAGCCTGTATGACTATGGTAATGAATATATCCTTTCCGGACTAACCCCTCCGGTTTATATAGACACCGGGGAGGGAATCTAGAGTTACATAGAGTCAGTTACATAAGAAGGAATCTTCATAGTCGGTTCGCCAAACTTGCCTTCCACGCCAAGGAGAGTCCAATCCGGACACAGGTGCAGTCTTCGGCCTTCATGTCTTCATAGCCCATCTGTACGGCCCATGGATAACAGGCCGGACGCACGAGGACCCCTTAGTCCAGGGCTCCCACACTAACGCCCCTGAAGAATATCATCACTGAGTCGATGGAGGAGCGCCAGCATTGTTGGGGTCGGTTGTTGAAGTAGGGCCTCCCGCAGTGTCGTCCAAATCTTCATGCTCATCCGTCTCGCGTGATGTCTACGACACAACCTTCTTCTTGTAGACGTTGTTGGGCCTCCAGGTGTAGAGGTTTGTAGGACAGTAGCAAATTTCCCTCAAGTGGATCACCTAAGGTTTATCAATCCGTGGGAGGCATAGGATGAAGATGGTCTCTCTCAAACAACCCTGCAACCAAATAACAAAGAGTCTCTTGTGTCCCCAACACACCCAATACAATGGTAAATTGTATAAATGCACTAGTTCGGCGAAGAGATGGTGATACAAGTACAATATGGATGCTAGATAAAGGTTTTTGTAATCTGAAAATATAAAAACAGCAAGGTAACTAATGATAAATGTGAGCGTAAACAGTATTGCAATGCATTGATACAAGGCCTGGGGTTCATACTTTCACTAGTGCAAGTTCTCTCAACAATAATAACATAATTGGATCATATAACTATCCCTCAACATGCAACAAAGAGTCACTCCAAAGTCACTAATAGCGGAGAATAAACGAAGAGATTATTGTAGGGTACGAAACCACCTCAAAGTTAATCTTTCTGATTGATCTATTCAAGAGTCCGTAGTAAAATAATACGAAGCTATTCTTTCCGTTCAATCTATCATAGAGTTCGTACTAGAATAACACCTTAAGACACAAAATCAACCCAAACCCTAATGTCACCTAGATACTCCAATGTCACCTCAAGTATCTGTGGGTATGATTATACGATATGCATCACACAATCTCAGATTCATCTATTCAACCAACACAAGGAACTTCAAAGAGTGCCCCAAAGTTTCTACCAGAGAGTCAAGACGAAAACGTGTGCCAACCCCTATGCATAAGTTCACGAGGTCACGGAACTCGCAAGTTGATCACCAAAACATACATCAAGTGGATCACGTGATATCCCATTGTCACCATAGATAAGCACATGCAAGACATACATCAAGTGTTCTCAAATCCTTAAAGACTCAATCAGATAAGATAACTTCAAAGAGAAAAATCAATTCATCACAAGAGAGTAGAGGGGGAGAAACATCATAAGCTCCAACTATAATAGCAAAGCTCGCGATACATCAAGATCGTACCACCTCAAGAACACGAGAGAGAGAGAGAGAGATCAAACACATAGCATCTGGTACATACCCTCAGCCCTGAGGGGGAACTACTCCCTCCTTGTCATGGAGAGCGCCGGGATGATGAAGATGGCCACTAGAGAGGGATTCCCCCCTCCGGCAGGGTGCCAGAATGGGTCTAGATTGGTTTTCGATGGCTATGGAGGCTTCTGGCGGCAGAACTCCCGATCTATTATGCTCTCCGAAGTTTTTAGGGTATATGGACATATATAGGCGAAAGAAGTCGGTCAGGGGAGCCACGAGGGGCCCACGAGGGTGGGGGCGCGCCCAGGGGGGCAGGCGTGCCTCCCTGTCTCGTGGACACCTCAAAGCTTCCTTGACTTCAACTCAAAGTCCCCTAGATTATGTTCGTTCCAAAAATCACGCTCCCGGAGGTTTCATTCCGTTTGGACTCCGTTTGATATTCCTTTTCTGCGAAACACTGAAACAAGGGAAAAACAGAAAGTGGCACTGGGCTCTGGGTTAATAGGTTAGTCCCAAAAATAATATAAAAGTGTTTAATAAAGCCCATAAACATCCAAAATAGATAATATAATAGCATGGAACAATCAAAAATTATAGATACATTGGAGACATATCAAGCATCCCCAAGCTTAATTCCTGTTCGTCCTCGAGTAGGTAAATGATAAAAGCAGAATTTTTGATGTGGAATGCTACCTAACATAATCATAAATGTAATCTTCTTTATTGTGGGATGAATGTTCAGATCCATAAGATTCAAGAAAAAAGTTTAATATTGACATAAAAAAATAATACTTCAAGCATACTAACTAAGCAATCATGTCTTCTCAAAATAACATGGCCAAAGAAAGTTCATCCCTACAAAATCATATAGTTTGTTCACGCTCCATTTTCGTCACACAAGAATGCTCTCATCATGCACAACCCCGATGACAAGCCAAGCAATTGTTTCATACTTTAGTAATCTCAAACTTTTTTCAACTTTCACACAATACATGAGCATGAGCCATGGATATAGCACTATGGGTGGAATAGAATATAATGAGGGGGTTATGTGGAGAAGACAAAAAGGAGAAAGTCTCACATCGACGTGGCTAATCAATGGGCTAGGGAGATGCCCATCAATTGATGTCAATGCAAGTAGTAGGGATTGCCATGCAACAGATGCACTAGATCTATAAATGTATTAAAGCTCAACAAAAGAAACTAAGTGGGTGTGCATCCAACTTGCTTGCTCACGAAGACCTAGGGCACATGAGGAGGCCCATTGTTGGAATATACAAGCCAAGTTCTATAACGAAAAATTCCCACTAGTATATGAAAGTGACAAAACAAGAGACTCTCTATCATAAAGATCATGGTGCTACTTTGAAGCACAAGTGTGGAAAAAGGATAGTAGCATTGCCCCTTTTATTTTCTTTTTTTCTTCTTCTTTTTCTTTTTTTGGGCCTTCCCTTTTTTATTTGGCCTTTCTCTTTTTTTGGGACAATGCTCTATTAATGATGATCATCACACTTCTATTTATTTACAACTCAATGATTACAACTCGATACTAGAACAAGATATGACTCTATATGAATGCCTCCGGCGGTGTACCGGGATGGGCAATGAATCAACAGTGACATGTATGATAAATTATGCATGGTGGCTTTGCCACAAATACGATGTCAACTACATGATCATGCAAGGCAATATGACAATGATGAAGTGTGTCATAATAAATGGAACGGTGGAAAGTTGCATGGCAATATATCTCGGAATGGCTATGGAAATGCCATAATAGGTAGGTATGGTGGCTGTTTTGAGGAAGATATAAGGAGGTTTATGTGTGATAGAGCGTACCATATCACGGGGTTTGGATGCACCGGCGAAGTTTGCACCAACTCTCAAAGGTGAGAAAGGGCAATGCATGGTACTGAAGAGGATAGCAATGATGGAAGGGTGAGAGTGCGTATAATCCATGGACTCAACACTAGTCATAAAGAACTCACATACTTATTGCAAAAATCTACAAGTCATCAAAAACCAAGCATTACGCGCATGCTCCTAGGGGGATGGATTGGTAGGAAAAGACCATCGCTCGTCCCCGACCGCCACTCATAAGGAAGACAATCAAATAACACCTCATGTTTCAAATTTGTTACATAACGGTCACCATACGTGCATGCTACGGGACTTGCAAACTTCAACACAAGTATTTCTCAAATTCACAATTACTCAACTAGCACAACTCTGATATCACTATCTTCATATCTCAAAACAATTATCAAGCATCAAACTTCTCTTAGTATTCAATGCACTTATATGAAAGTTTTTATTAAATTAAAAGCAAATTACCATGCTTCTCTAAAGGACTCTCAAAATAATATAAGTGAAGCATGAGAGATCAATTATTTCTATAGAATAAAACCACCACCGTGCTCTAAAAGATATAAGTGAAGCACTAGAGCAAATGACAAACTGCTCCAAAAGATATAAGTGAAGATCAATGAGTAGTTGAATAATTATGTAACTATGTGAATACTCTCCCATTTAATAATTTCAGATCTTGATATTTTATTCAAACAGCAAGAAAAACAAAGTAAAATGACATTCTAAGAATGGCAAACATCATGTGAAGAAGCAAAAACTTAGGATCAACTGAAACTAACCGATAGTTGTTGAAGAAGAAAGGTGGGATGCCTTGGGAATCCCCAAGCTTGAGCTTTTGTGTCTCCTTAATTCCTCTCATATCACGGTCTCCCTATATCTCAAAAAGCTTCATCCACACAAAACTCAACAAGGACTCGTGAGATAAGTTAGTATAAACCAATGCAAAAACCTTATCATACTCTACTGTAGCAAATCACTAAAATTATTATTCAACATTACATACTAAATACCTTTGCATATTTAATAGTCCTATCCTCAAATAGAATCATTAAAGAAGCAAACATATGCAAACAATGCAAACATAACAGCAATCTGCCAAAACAGGACAGTCTGTAAAGAGTGCAGCAAGATCCATACTTTCCTAACTCCAAAAATTATGAAAGAAAATTCCCACTGTAGTAAATTTGTCATAGCTTATTATGCAAAAGGTTTCAACATTTTATCACATTCTGACTTTTCTAGGGAATTTTTGCAACAGCGGTAAACTTTCTGTTTTCAAACAGCAACATGTGGACTTGTAAAATAGGCATAGTAAAGGCTATCAATGCCACTTTTATTGAAATAAAAGATGCAAAACATTGTTATAAATAACAGCAAGCAAATCCTAACAAAATAAATTTACGCTCCAAGCAAAACACATATCATGTGGGGAATAAAAATATAGCTCCAAGTAAAGTTACCTATGAACGAAGACGAAAGAGGGCATGCCTTCCGGGGCATCCCCAAGCTTAGGCTCTTGGTTGTCCTTGAATATTGCCTTGAGGTGCCTTGGGCATCCCCAAGCTTAGGCTCTTTCCACTCCCTATTCCATAGTCCATCGAATCTTCACCCAAAACTTGAAAACTTCACAACACAAAACTTAACAGAAAACTCGTAAGCTCCGTTAGTATAAGAAAATAAATCACCACTTAGGTACTGTTGTGAACTCGTTCTAAATTCATATTGGTGTAATATCTACTGTATTCCAACTTATCTATGGTTCATACCCTCCGATACCACTCATAGATTCATCAAAATAAGCAAACAACACATAGAAAACAGAATCTATCAAAAACAGAACAGTCTGTAGTAATCAGTAGGATTCGAATACTTATGTAACTCAAAAACTCCTGAGGTATTAGGAAGTCCTAGGAAATTTGTTTAATGATATACTGCAGTTTGAATTGGTATTTTATCGCTCTCTGGTAAAAAATGAAAATTATTCTCGTGAGCGCATACTTTCTGTTTTTTACAGCAAGATCAAATAACAATCACCCAAGAAGATCCTAAAGGCTTTACTTGGCACAAACACTAATTAAAACATAAAAACACAATAATAACAGAGGATAGATGATTAATTTATTACTAAACAGGAACGAAGAGCAAGGAGCAAAAATAAAATTGGGTTGCCTCCCAACAAGCGCTATCATTTAACGCCCCTAGCTAGGCATGATGATTTCAATGATGCTCACACAAAAGATAAGAATTGAAACATAAAGAGAGCATCATGAATAATATGACTAGAACATTTAAGTCTAACCCACTTCATATGCATAGGGATTTTGTGAGCAAACAACTTATGGGAACAATAATCAACTAGCATAGGAAGGCAAAACAAGCATAACTTTAAAACTTTAAGCACATAGAGAGGAAACTTGATACTATTGCAATTCCTACAAGCATATATTCTTCCCTCATAATAATTTTCAGTAGCATCATGAATGAATTCAACAATATAACCATCACATAAATCATTCTTTTCATGATCTACAAGCATAGAATTTTTATTACTCTCCACATAAGCAAATTTCTTCTCATGAATAATAGTGGGAGTAAACTCAACAAAATAATTACCATGTGAGGCATAATCCAATTGAAAACTAAAATCATGATAACAAGTTTCATGGTTATCATTATTCTTAATAGCATACAAGTCATCACAATAATCATCATAGATAGCAACTTTGTTCACATAATCAATTGGAACCTCTTCTGAAATAGTGGATTCATCACTAAGTAAAGTCATAACCTCACCAAATCCACTTTCATAATTATCACAATAAGATTCAACACCCTCCAAAATAGTGGGATCATTACTTCCTAAAGTTGACACTCTTCCAAACCCACTTTCATCAATATAATCATCATAAGTAGGAGGCATGCTATCATCATAATAAAATTGCTCATCAAAACTTGGGGGACGAAAAATATCATCTGCATCAAACATAGCTTCCCCAAGATTGCGGCTTTGCATATCATTAGCATCATGGATATTCAAGGAATTCATACTAACAACATTGCAATCATGCTCATCATTCAAAGATTTAGTGCCAAAAATTTTATAGACTTCTTCTTCTAGCACTTGAGCACAATTATCGGAATCCTTATTTTCATGAAAGATATTAAAAAGATGAAGCATATGAGGTACCCTTAATTCCTTTTTTTGTAGTTTTCTTTTATAAACTAAACTAGTGATAAAACAAGAAACTAAAAGATTCAATTGCAAGATCTAAAGATATACCTTCAAGCACTCACCTCCCCGGCAACGGCGCGAGAAAAGAGCTTGATGTCTACTACACAACCTTCTTCTTGTAGACGTTGTTGGGCCTCCAAGTGCAGAGGTTTGTAGGATAGTAGCAAATTTCCCTCAAGTGGATGACCTAAGGTTTATCAATCCGTGGGAGGCATAGGATGAAGATGGTCTCTCTCAAACAACCCTACAACCAAATAACAAAGAGTCTCTTGTGTCCCCAACACACCCAATACAATGGTAAATTGTATAGGTGCACTAGTTCGGTGAAGAGATGGTGATACAAGTACAATATGGATGGTAGATAAAGGTTTTTGTAATATGAAAATATAAAAACAGCAAGGTAACTAATGATAAAAGTGAGCGATTACGGTATTGCAATGCGTTGAAACAAGGCATAGGGTTCATACTTTCACTAGTGCAAGTTCTCTCAACAATAATAACATAATTGGATCATATAACTATCCCTCAACATGCAACAAAGAGTCACTCCAAAGTCACTAATAGCGGAGAACAAACGAATAGATTATTGTAGGGTACGAAACCACCTCAAAGTTAATCTTTCTGATCGATCTATTCAAGAGTCCGTAGTAAAATAACACTAAGCTATTCTTCCCGTTCAATCTATCATAGAGTTCGTACTAGAATAACACCTTAAGACACAAATCAACCCAAACCCTAATGTCACCTAGATACTCCAATGTCACCTCAAGTAACCGTGGGTATGATTATACGATATGCATCACACAATCTCAGATTCATCTATTCAACCAACACAAAGAACTTCAAAGAGTGCCCCGAAGTTTCTACTGGAGAGTCAAGACGAAAACGTGTGCCAACCCCTATGCATAAGTTCACGAGGTCACGGAACTCGCAAGTTGATCACCAAAACATACATCAAGTGGATCACGTGATATCCCATTGTCGCCACAGATAAGCACATGCAAGACATACATCTAGTGTTCTCAAATCCTTAAAGACTCAATCCGATAAGATAACTTCAAAGGGAAAACTCAATTCATCACAAGAGAGTAGAGGGGGAGAAACATCATAAGATCCAACTATGATAGCAAAGCTCATGATACATCAAGATCGTACCACCTAAAGAACATGAGAGAGAGAGAGAGATCAAACACATAGCTACTGGTACATACCCCCAGCCCCGAGGGGGAACTACTCCCTCCTCGTCATGGAGAGCGCCGGTATGATGAAGATGGCCACCGGAGAGGGATTCCCCACTCCGGCAGGGTGCCAGAACGGGCCTAGATTGATTTTCGGTGGCTACGGAGGCTTCTGGCGGCGGAACTCCCGATTTATTCTACTCTCCGAAGTTTTTAGGGTATATGGACATATATAGGCGAAAGAAGTCGGTCAGGGGAGCCACAAGGGGCCCACGAGGTTGGGGGCGCGCCCAGGGGGCAGGCGCGCCTTCCTGCCTCGTGGCCACCTCGAAGCTTCCTTGACTTCAACTCCAAGTCTCCTGGATCACGTTCATTCCAAAAATCACGCTCCCGAAGGTTTCATTCCGTTTGGACTCCGTTTGATATTCCTTTTCTGCGAAACACTGAAACAAGGGAAAAACAGAAACTGGCACTGAGCTCTGGGTTAATAGGTTAGTCCCAAAAATAATATAAAAGTGCTTAATAAAGCCCATAAACATCCAAAACAGATAATATAATAGCATTGAACAATCAAAAATTATAGATACGTTGGAGACATGTGTCCCTGACCCTTCTCATCCTTGTGACATGTGTCACCCACGTACAGAGAGGTGGAGATCGTGGGTGAATAGATAAGTATTATCGTGGGATGTGGAACGGTTTAGGCGGCAACAACCGAAAATTCAGATTAGAATATTTTAAAATTTCGTTTGCAAATTCTTCAGCTGACAAGGACATAGTGAAAATTTTGAACAGGTTTCAGATAGAACGCACATGAAGAATTTGTGAACAGACTGGGTTGAGTATAGCATAGAGGGGGAAGGGTCCGATCACATTCACTTAGCAGAAAGATCAACTTGAAGAAATAGCTATAAGTGAATGTTGTAGTGGACATAAACTCATATATAATATGTATAGACAATGAAGAAAAACGACGGGGAGAGTAAAAACATTGCAATGTTGAAGAAATCAACTAAGGAATTTCAGACTAAATAAAAACTCAAATTTGAAGATTTTCAACTTTTATTGGTGGCGTGACCCACCGTATAAGAATGCTAATTTCAGACGCCGCGTACAATTGTTGTAGGGCTCTGAGAATCAAATTCTTCATTATTTTCTTCATGCTTAGAGGGTTAGTCTTCATTGATTGAAGAAAAATGTTACTTCGTGTGTTGCACATCTAAGTCATCAATTTGCATAAGTGTTAGGATGTATGTCCTTTTCAAAGGACATTCGAAGATTCTAAGATATTTAGCTCACACTGCAACTTGCTAAATCTCTTCTCATCCAAGTGCTTTGTGAAGATATCGGCTAGCTGTTCTTCAGTCTTCACATGCTCGATGGAGATATCGCCCTTCAACACATGATCACGAAGAAAATGATGATGAATCTGAATGTGCTTTGTCTTCGAGTGCTGAACTGGGTTATGAGCAATATTGATGGCACTCTCATTATCATAATAGAGTGGCACATTCTTCACATTGATGCCGTAGTCCTTGAGAGTTTGCTTCATCCATAGCAATTGAGCACAGCACGAACCAGCAGCAATGTACTCGGCTTCAGCAGTAGAAAGTGATACGCAGTTCTATTTCTTCACAGACCAACAGACCAAGGATCGTCCGAGGAAATGGCATGTACCTGATGTTGACTTGCGGTCCACACGATCACCAGCATAGTCAGAATCTGAATATCCAATGAGATCAAAAGCCGAGCCCTTGGGATATCGAAGAATATCCTTCACAGCCTTATGGTGTGATTCCTTCGGTGTAGCTTGAAAATGGGCACACATGCAAACACTAAGCATAATATCTGGCCTAGATGCACATAAGTGATAACCCACAAGTATAGGGGATCGCAACAATTTTCGAGGGTAGAGTATTCAACCCAAATTTATTGATTCGACACAAGGGGAGCCAAAGAATATTCTCAAGTATTAGCAGCTGAGTTGTCAATTCAACCACACCTGGAAACTTAATATCTAAAGCAAGGTATTTAGTAGCAAAGTAATATGATAGTAGTGGTAACGATAGCAAAAGTAATATTTTGGGGTTTTGTAGTGATTGTAACAATAGCAACAGAAAAGTAAATAAACGAAGAACAATATATGGAAAGCTCGTAGGCAATGGATCGGTGATGGATAATTATGCCGGATGCGGTTCATCATGTAACAGTCATAACATAGGGTGACACAGAACTAGCTCCAATTCATCAATGTAATGTAGGCATGTATTCTGAATATAGTCATACGTGCTTATGGAAAAGAACTTGCATGACATCTTTTGTACTACCCTCCCATGGCAGCGGGGTCCTAGCGGAAACTAAGGGATATTAAGGCCTCCTTTTAATAGAGTACCGGACCAAATCATTAACACATAGTGAATACATGAACTATTCAAACTACGGTCATCAACGGGAGTGGTCCCGATTATTGTCACTTCGGGGTTGCTGGATCATAACACATAGTAGGTGACTATAGACTTGCAAGATAGTATCAAGAACTCCCATATATTGAAGAAAACATAATAGGTTCAGATCTAAACTCATGGCACTCGGGCCCTAGTGACAAGCATTAAGCATAGCAAAGTCATAGCAACATCAATCTCAGAGGATCAAACCCTAACAAAACTAACTCAATTACATGATAAATCTCATCCAACCCATCACCGTCTAGCAAACCTATGATGGAATTACTCACGCACGGCGGTGAGCATCATGAAATTGGTGATGGAGGAAGGTTGATGATGACGATGGCGACGGATTGCCCTCTCCAGAGCTCCGAACGAACTCCAGATCAGCCCTCCCAAGAGAGTTTAGGGCTTGGCGGCGGCTCCGTATCGTAAAACGCGATGAATCCTTCTCTCTGGGTTTTTTCTCCCCTAAAGTGAATGTATGGAGTCAGGGTTGAGGTCGGTGGAGCGTCAGGGGGCCCACGAGGCAGGGGGCGCGCCCAGGGGGTAGGGCGCGCCCCCCACCCTCATGGACAGGTGGAGGCCCCCCTGACGTGGATTCTTCTTCCAGTATTTTTTTATATATTCCAAAATAATTTTCCGTTGATTTTTAGGTCATTCCGAGAACTTTTATTTCTGCACAAAAATAACACCATGGCAATTCTGCTGAAAACAGTGTCAGTTCGGGTTGGTTCCATTCAAATCATGCAAGTTAGAGTCCAAAACAAGGGCAAAGTGTTCGGAAAAGTAGATACGACGGAGACGTATCAACTCCCCCAAGCTTAAACCTTTGCTTGTCCTCAAGCAATTCAGTTGACAAACTGAAAGTGATAAAGAAAAACTTTTACAAACTCTGTTTGCTCTTGTTGTTGTAAATATGTAAAGCCAGCATTCAAGTTTTCAGCAAAGATTATGAACCAACTATATTCACAATAACATTTAGGTCTCATGTTTACTCATATCAATGGCATAACCAACTAGCGAGCACTAATAATAAATCTCAGATGAAAACACTTTCTCAAAACAATCATGATATGACATAACAGGATGGTATCTCGCTAGCCCTTTCTAAGACCGCAAAACATAAGTGCAGAGCACCTTTAAAGATCAAGGACTGACTAGACATTGTAATTCATGGTAAAAGAGATCTAGTCAAGTCATACTCAATGTAAACTAACAGTAATGAATGCAAATGACAATGGTGCTCTCCAGCTGGTGCTTTTTAATAAGAGGATGATTACTCAACATAAAAGTAAATGGATAGGCCCTTCTGATGTCTACTACACAACCTTCTTATAGACGTTGTTGGGCCTCCAAGTGCAGACGTTTGTAGGACAGTAGCAAATTTCCCTCAAGTGGATGACCTAAGGTTTATCAATCTGTGGGAGGCGTAGGATGAAGATGGTCTATCTCAAGCAACCCTGCAACCAAATAACAAAGAGTCTCTTGTGTCCCCGACACACCCAATACAATGATAAATTGTATAGGTGCACTAGTTCGGCGAAGAGATGGTGATACAAGTACAATATGGATGATATATATATAGGTTTTTGTAATCTGAAAATATAAAAACAGCAAGGTAACTAATGGTAAAAGTGAGCACAAACAGTATTGCAATGTGCTGAAACAAGGCCTAGGGTTCATACTTTCGCTAGTGTAAGTTCTCTCAACAATAATAACATAATTGGATCATATAACTATCCCTCAACATTCAACAAAGAGTCACTCCAAAGTCACTAATAGCGGAGAACAAACGAAGAGATTACGGTAGGGTACGAAACCACCTCAAAGTTATCCTTTCTGATCGATCTATTCAAGAGTCCGTAGTAAAATAACATGAAGCTATTCTTTTTGTTCGATCTATCATAGAGTTCATACTAAAATAACACCTTAAGATACAAATCTACCAAAACCCTAATGTCACCTAGATACTCCAATGTCACCTCAAGTATCCGTGGGTATGATTATACGATATGCATCACACAAAATCAGATTCATCTATTCAACCAACACAAAGAACTTCAAAGGGTGCCCCAAAGTTTCTACCGGAGAGTCAAGACGAAAACATGTGTCAACCCCTATGCATAAGTTCACGAGGTCACGGAACTCGCAAGTTGATCACCAAAACATACATCAAGTGGATCACATGATATCCCATTGTCACCACAGATAAGCACGTGCAAGACATACATCAAGTGTTCTCAAATCCTTAAAGACTCAATCCGATAAGACAACTTCAAAGGGAAAACTCAATTCATCACAAGAGAGTAGAGGGGGAGAAACATCATAAGATCCAACTATAATAGCAAAGCTCACGATACATCAAGATCGTACCACCTCAAGAACATGAGAGAGAGAGAGAGAGATCAAACACATAGCTACTGGTACATACCCTCAGCCCCGAGGGAGAACTACTCCCTCCTCGTCATGGAGAGCGCCGGTATGATGAAGATGGCCACCGGAGAGGGATTCCCCCCTCCGGCAGGGTGCCGGAACGGGTCTAGATTGGTTTTCGGTGGCTACGGTGGCTTCTGGCGGCGGAACTCCCGATCTATTATGCTCCCTGATGTTTTTAGGGTATATGGGTATATATATATAGGCGAAAGAAGTCGGTCGGGAGAGCCACGAGGTGCCCACGAGGGTGGGGGCGCGCCTCCCTGCCTCGTGGCCACCTCGAAGCTTCCTTGACTTCAACTCCAAGTCTCCTGGATCACGTTCGTTCCAAAAATCACGCTCCCGAAGGTTTCATTCCATTTGGACTCCGTTTGATATTCCTTTTCTGCGAAACACTGAAACAAGGGAAAAACAGAAACTGGCACTGGGCTCTGGGTTAATAGGTTAGTCCCAAAAATAATATAAAAGTGCATAATAAAGCCCATAAACATCCAAAACAGATAATATAATAGCATGGAACAATCAAAAATTATAGATATGTTGGAGACGTATCAGCATCCCCAAGCTTAATTCCTGCTCGTCCTCGAGTAGGTAAATGATAAAAACAGAATTTTTTATGTGGAATGCTACCTAACATATTTCTCTAAGTAATCCTCTTTATTGTGGCAAGAATATTCAGATCCATAAGATTCAAGAGAAAAGTTTAATATTGACATAAAAATAATAATACTTCAAGCATACTAACAAAGTAATCATGTCTTCTCAAAATAACATGGCCAAAGAAAGCTATCCCTACAAAATCATATAGTCTGGCTATGCTCTATCTTCATCACACAAAATATTTAAATCATGCACAACCCCGGTGACAAGCCAAGCAATTGTTTCATACTTTTGATGTTCTCAAACTTTTTCAATCTTCACGCAATATATGAGCGTGAGCCATGGATATAGCACTATATGTGGAATAGAAGGGTGGTTGTGGAGAAGACAAAAAGGAGAATATAGTCTCACATCAACTAGGCGTATCAATGGGCTATGGAGATGCCCGTCAATAGATATCAATGTGAGTGAGTAGGGATTGTCATGCAACGGATGCACTAGAGCTATAAGTGTATGAAAGCTCAACAAAAGAACTAAGTGGGTGTGCATCCAACCCGCTTGCTCATGAAGACCTAGGGCATTTTGAGGAAGCCCGTCATTGGAATATACAATCCAAGTTCTATAATGAAAAATTCCCACTAGTATATGAAAGTGATATCATAGGAGACTCTCTATCGTGAAGATCATGGTACTACTTTGAAGCACAAGTGTGGAAAAGGATAGTAACATTGTCCCTTCTCTCTTTTTTCTCTCTTTTTTTTATTTGGGCCTTCTTTTTTTGCCTCTTTCTCTTCTTTTTTTTATTTTTCGTCTGGAGTCTCATCCCGACTTGTAGGGGAATCATAGTCTCCATCATCCTTTCCTCACTGGGACAATGCTCTAATAATGATGATCATCACACTTTAATTTACTTACAACTCAAGAATTACAACTCAATACTTAGAACAAAATATGACTCTATGTGAATGCCTCCGGCGGTGTACCGGGATGTGCAATGATGCATGAGTGACATGTATGAAGAATTATGAACGGTGGCTTTGCCACAAATACGATGTCAACTACATGATCATGCAAGCAATATGACAATGATGAAGCGTGTCATAATAACGAAACGGTGGAAAGTTGCATGGCAATATATCTCGGAATGGCTATGGAAATGCCATAATAGGTAGGTATGGTGGCTGTTTTGAGGAAGGTATATGGTGGGTTTATGGTACCGGTGAAAGTTGCCCGATACTAGAGAGGCTAGCAATGGTGGAAGGTGAGAGTGCTTATAATCCATGGACTCAACATTAGTCATAAAGAACTCATATACTGGTTGCAAAAATCTACAAGTTATCAAAACAAAGTATTACGCGCATGCTCCTAGGGGGATAGATTGGTAGGAAAATACCATCGCTCGTCCCCGACCGCCACTCATAAGGAAGACAATCAATAAATAAATCATGCTCCGACTTCATCACATAACAGTTCACCATACGTGCATGCTACGGGAATCACAAACTTTAACACAAGTATTTCTCAAATTCACAACTACTCAACTAGCATGACTCTAATATCACCATCTCCATATCTCAAAACAATTATCAAGTATCAAACTTCTCATAGTATTCAATGCACTTCTATGAAAGTTTCTATATTATTCCTAAAAGAAAATTTCCATGTTGTTCTAAAGGACTCTCAAAATAATATAAGTGAAGCATGAGAGATCAATTATTTCTACAAAATAAAACCACCGCCGTGCTCTAAATGGTATAAGTGAAGCACTAGAGCAAAAACTATATGGCTCAAAAGATATAAGTGAAGCACATAGAGTATTCTATTAAATTTCAAATCATGTGAGTCTATCTCAAAAGGTGTGTATAGCAAGTATGATTGTTGTAAACTAAAAAGCAAAGACTCAAATCATAAAAGATGCTCCAAGCAAAACACATATCATGTGGTGAATAAAAGTATAGCTCCAAGTAAAGTTACCGATAGACGAAGACGAAAGAGGGGATGCCTTCCGGGCCATCCCCAAGCTTAGGCTCTTGGTTGTCCTTGAATATTACCTTGGGGTGCCTTGGGAATCCCCAAGCTTAGGCTCTTTCCACTCCTTATTCCATAGTCCATCGAATCTTTACCCAAAACTTGAAAACTTCACAACACAAAACTTAACAGAAAACTCGTAACCTCCGTTAGTATAAGAAAATAAATCACCACTTAGGTACTGTTGTGAACTCATTTTTTATTCATATTGGTGTTAAACCTACCATATTCCAACTTATCTATGGTTCATACCCTCCGATACTACTCATAGAATCATCAAAATAAGCAAACAACACATAGAAAACAGAATCTGTCAAAAACAGAACAGTCTGTAGTAATCAGTAGGATTCGAATACTTATGTAACTCCAAAACTCCTGAGATATTAGGAAGTCCTAGGCAATTTGTTTAATGATATAATGCAGTTTGAATTGGTATTTTATCGCTCTCTGGTAAAAAATGAAAATTATTCTCGTGAGCGCATACTTTCTGTTTTTTACAGCAAGATCAAATAACAATCACTCAAGAAGATCCTAAAGGCTTTACTTGGCACAAACACTAATTAAAACATAAAAACACAATCATAACAGAGGATAGATGATTTATTTATTACTAAACAGGAACAAAAATAAAATTGGGTTGCCTCCCAACAAGCGCTATCGTTTAACGCCCCTAGATAGGCATGATGATTCCAATGATGCTCACATAAAAGATAAGAATTGAAACATAAAAAGAGCATCATGAAGAATATGACTAGCACATTTATGTCTAACCCACTTCCTATCCATAGGGATTTTGTGAGCAAACAACTTGTGGGAACAACAAACAACTTGCATAGGAAAGGAAAACAAGCATAACTTCAAGATTTTAAACACATAGAGAGGAAACTTGATATTATTGCAATTCCTACAAGCATATGTTCCTCCCTCATAATAATTTTCAGTAGCATCATTAATTAATTCAACAATATAACCATCACATAAAGCATGATCTACAAGCATAGAAATTTTATTACTCTCCACATAAGCAAAATTCTTCTCATTTAGAATAGTGGGAGTATCATAAGAAACTTGAATACTATAAATTGTTTCCATATTAAAAGAGTAATGTTCAGAAAAGGGGTAATCATAATCATGACAAATTTTATAAATATAATCATCACTACTTTTTATAGCATACGTATCATCACAATAATTATCATAAGTAACAACTTTGTTCTCATCATAATCGATTGAAACCTCTTCCAAGATAGTGGAATCATTACTAAATAAAGTCATGACTTCTCCAAATCTACTTCCATAATTATTACAATAAGATTCAACATCCTCCAAAATAGTGGGATTACTACTTCCTAAAGTTGACACTCTTCCAAACCCACTTTCATCAATATAATCATCATAAGTAGGAGGCATGCTATCATCATAAAAAATTTGCATATCAAAACTTGGGAGGCTAAAAATATCATCTTCATCAAACGTAGCATCCCCAAGCTTGGGACAGACATTAATTGCAGCAAATATATTCTCAAACATGTCATTCTCATCAAACATAGCATCCCCAAGCTTGGGCCTTTTCATATTATAAGCATAATCACTCTCATCATCAATAGTATGGATAGCACCGATAGTATAGCAATTATCATCATCACAATGAGTAGTAGGAGCGACATCATTTGGGAGGGATACCTTTGTACCTTTGCTTCTCCGTCTTTCTTTTTCTTCTTCACATCATGTGTGGGTTTAACCCTCTTTTTTGATCTCCTTATTAATGAGATTGGTTGAATAGAAGGCTCCTCCTCATTACCTGATTCATCATAAGAAATAGTAGGAGGATATTGGGAAGCCTCTTCCCTTTCATTATTATTCTCTTCATCCTCTATTTCTTTTCTTTTCTTTATATACTTAGCAATATAAGGATTTTCAATGCAATTCACCGCACAATACATATAAATTTCCTCTAGATCAAAATTAAGAACTCTATCAAGGGCAAATTCTAGAATAACCTTAGATATACGTTTCATTTCTTCATAACCCAAGAGCAAACTAAGTTCATTATGATGTGCAAGGGAAATCAAGTCATCACAATTTTTGGACACGATACGATCATGAAACAATTTGCATTGGGTACTGAAATGATCACGTTCATTGCAAAGTTCACAAGTATGGCTAAGAAATTTTAAATTTTCAGCACAAACATCTAGCCTCCCTTGCAACTATTTAGTTTCCAAATACTTACGCCTCTTGCAAAATCTATCTTCCCTGTTTGGTATGTACTTTCAAACTCTATGCACTCCACAAAAATCGACATGCTTATAAAAGATATTTTCATCATGACTAGTGCAATCATCATTAGTACTATGGATATTCAAAGAGTTCATACTAATAACTTTGCAATCATGCTCATCATTCAAAGATTTAGTGCCAAACATTTTAATGCATTCTTATTCTAATACTTTGGCACAATTTTCCTTTCCATCATACTCACGAAAGATATTAAAAGATGAAGCGTATGAGGCAAACTCAATTCCATCTTTTTGTAGTTTTCTATTATAAACTAAACTAGTGATAAAACAAGAAACAAAAAGATTCAATTACAAGATCTAAAGATATACCTTCAAGCGCTAACCACCCCGGCAACGGCGCCAGAAAAGATCTTGATGTCTACATACAACCTTCTTCTTGTAGACGTTGTTGGGCCTCCAAGTGCTGAGGTTTGTAGGACAGTAGCAAATTTCCCTCAAGTGGATGACCTAAGGTTTATCAATCCGTGGGAGGCGTAGGATGAAGATGGTCTCTCTTAAGCAACCCTGCAACCAAATAACAAAGAGTCTCTTGTGTCCCCAACACCCAATACAATGGTAAATTTAATAGGTGCACTAATTCGGCGAAGAGATGGTGATACAAGTGCAATATGGATGATAGATATAGGTTTTTGTAATATGAAAATATAAAATAGCAAGGTAACTAATGGTAAAAGTGAGCACAAATGTATTGCAATGCGTTGAACCAAGGCCTAGGGTTCATACTTTCGCTAGTGCAAGTTCTCTCAATAATAATAACATAATTGGATCATATAACTATCCCTCAACATGCAACAAAGAGTCACTCCAAAGTAACTAATAGCGCAGAACAAACGAAGAGATTATGGTAGGGTACGAAACCGCCTCAAAGTTATCCTTTTTGATCGAACTATTCAAGAGTCCGTAGTAAAATAACATGAAGCTATTCTTTCCGTTCGATCTATCATAGAGTTCGTACTAAAATAACACCTTAAGATACAAATCAACCAAAACCCTAATGTCACCTAGATACTCCAATGTCACCTCAAGTATCTGTGGGTATGATTATACGATATGCATCACACAATCTCAGATTCATCTATTCAACCAACACAAAGAACTTCAAAGAGTGCCCCAAAGTTTCTACCGGAGAGTCAAGACAAAAACGTGTGCCAACCCCTATGCATAAGTTCACGAGGTCACGGAACTCGCAAGTTAATCACCAAAACATACATCAAGTGGATCACATGATATCCCATTGTCACCACAGATAAGCACGTGCAAGACATACATCAAGTGTTATCAAATCCTTAAAGACTCAATCCGATAAGACTACTTAAAAGGGAAAACTCAATTCATCACAAGAGAGTAGAGGGGGAGAAACATCATAAGATCCAACTATAATAGCAAAGCTCGCGATACATCAAGATCGTACCACCTCAAGAACACGAGAGAGAGAGAGAGAGATCAAACACATAGCTACTGGTACATACCCTCAGTCCCGAGGGAGAACTACTCCCTCCTCATCATGGAGAGCGCCGGGATGATGAAGATGGCCACTGGAGAGGGATTCCCCCTCCGTCAGGGTGCCGGAACGGGTCTAGATTGGTTTTTGGTGGCTACGGAGGCTTCTGGCGGCGGAACTCCTGATCTATTATGCTCCCCGATGTTTTTAGGGTATATGGATATATATATAGGCGAAAGAAGTCGGTTAGGGGGGCCACAAGGGGCCCACGAGGGTGGGGGCACGCCAGGGGGCAGGCGCACCTCCCTGCCTCGTGGCCACCTCGAAGCTTCCTTGACTTCAACTCCAAGTCTCGTGGATCACGTTCGTTCCAACAATCACGCTCCCGAAGGTTTCATTCCGTTTGGACTCCGTTTGATATTCCTTTTCTGTGAAACACTGAAACAAGGGAAAAACAGAAACTGGCACTGGGCTCTGGGTTAATAGGTTAGTCCCAAAAATAATATAAAAGTGCATAATAAAGCCCATAAACATCCAAAACAGATAATATAATAGCATGGAACAATAAAAAATTATAGATACGTTGGAGACGTATCACCTTCGCAGAGGGAAGCAGGGATTTGTAGAGGTGCCAGAGCTCGATTTTGAAATAGATATGAATAATATTTTGAGCGGCATACTTTCATTGTCAACATAACAACCAAGAGATGGTGATATCTTCCATGCTACACACATTATAGGAGGTTCCCAAACAAAATGGTAAAGTTTATACCCCCCCCCCCTCCACCAACAAGCATCAATCCATGGCTTGCTCAAAACAACAAGTGCCTCCAACTAACAATAGTCCCGAGGGAGTTTTGTTTGCAATTATTTTGATTTTGATTTGCATAAAGCATGGGACTGGGCATCCCGGTGACCAGCCATTTTCTCGTGAGTGAGGAGCGGAGTCCACTCCTCTTGAGAATAACCCGCCTAACATGGAAGATACGAACATCCCTAGTTGATACATGAGCTATTCGAGCATACAAAACAGAATGTTTATTTGAAGGTTTAGAGTATGGCACATACAAATTTACTTGGGACGGCAGGTAGATACAGTATATAGGTAGGTATGGTGGACTCATATGGAATAACTTTGGGGTTTATGGAATTGGATGCACAAGCAGTATTCCCGCTTAGTACAGGTGAAGGCTAGCAAAAGACTGGGAAGCGACCAGCTAGAGAGCGACAATAGTCATGAACATGCATTAAAATTAATCAACACCGAATGCATGCATGAGTAGGATATAATGCACCATGAACATAAATATCGTAGAGGCTATGTTGATTTTGTTTCAACTACATGCGTGAACATGTGCCAAGTCAAGCCACTCGAATCGTTCAAAAGAGGATGCCACCCTATCATACCACATCACAACCATTTTAATAGCATGTTGGCACGCAAGGTAAACCATTATAAGCTCCTAGCTAATTAAGCATGGCATAAGCAACTATAATCTCTAATTGTCATTGCAAACATGGTTATTCATAATAGGCTGAATCAGGAACGATGAACTAATCATATTTACAAAAACAAGAGAGATCGAGTTCATACTAGCTTTTCTCATCTCAATAAGTTCATCATATAATCATCATTATTGCCTTTCACTTGCACGACCGAATAGTATGGATAATAATAATAGTGCACGTGCATTGGACTAAGTTGAAATCTACAAGCATTCAATTCAAGAGAGAAGACAAGGTAATATGGGCTCTTTTTTAGATCAACAATACTGCATATGAGAGCCGCTCAATCATTTTAATCATGGTCTTCTCCTCTCGACCCCCAAGAACAAGAAACGAAATAAAACTATTTACATGGGAAAGCTCCCAACAAGCAAAATAAGAACGAGAAATCTTTTTGGGTTTTATTTTTAATTATTACTAGTATAGGCATGGAAAATAAACTAGCTGTAAGCTACAACTAATTATTTTGGTTTTTCTTAAGGTTTATCAAACACACAAGAAGAAAACATAAAAAGGAAAATAAACTAGCATGGATGATACAATGAAAAAGTATGAGCACCGACAACTAGCATGAGTGTGTGAACGTGAATGTAATGTTGGTGAGAGATACGTACTTCCCCAAGCTTAGGCTTTTGGCCTAAGTTGGTCTATGGCCACGGCTGGCCTGGCGGATATCCAAAGTTGTAGTTGCGGTCGTACTGTGAAGAAGCTTCGGATTGCCACTGGTTGGCAATCACCTCCGGATCCCACTGGTAATCAGATTGTCGTGGAGCAAGGCGGTGAGGCCTGCATTCTCAGCCAATTCATAGAAATCATCATAAATCCAGGCTGCTCTCAAGAAATCATCACAAGGCCATTCACACGGCCGGACCTCCGCGGTGCGAGGGAGATTATACTTGGGCTTCTTGTTCTCTTCACTTTGTTTATCCTTCGAGCTTCGGCTCGATGAGCCCCTCAAAAATCTCTTCATCTTTTTCTGAAAATTTCTGAAATTCCTAGTAACTTCAAAATAAAAGTGAACCAAACTCAACAAAATTGATAGCAACTACTCCCACAAGTGCCTAGAGGATATATCATGCATTAAAACTACTTTTGACCATATAAATTTGACATGCAAGCTCAAGAACAGGGTCACCTAAGCAGCAAAAATATGCAATGAATAAAGCACTAGAACAAAAACTAATTGGACCATTAGAGGAGTCACATACCAAGGAACAATCCGCCAAAGCAGTTTTGTGAATGGAGCTTTGAGCAAGGAGATCGAAAATGGCAGCAAAATGATCTTGGACTCGGGTTTGAGCTGGTTAGTGATGTTTTTGGGAGGAAGAAGGAGTGTGTGGTGGCTGGAATAAGTGGAGGGGAGCCACCGTGGGCCCACGAGGCAGGGGCGCGCCCTCCACCCTCGTGGCCAGGTGCTTGCTCCCCTGCTGTGTTTTCAGTGCCAGATATTCTCAAATATTCCAGAAAAACTCATATTTAAATTTCAGGGCATTTGGAGAACTTTTATTTTCGGGGTATTTTTTATTGCATGTATAATTCAGAAAAGAGAAATAAATTACTATTTTTGCTTTATTTAATATAAATAACAGAAAGTAAAAAGAGGGTACAAAGAGTTGTGTTTTCTAAATTCATCCATCTCATGCTCATCAAAAGGAATCCACTAACAATGTTGATCAGGTCTTGTTAACAAACTCATTCCGAATAACATAGAACCGGAGAATTTTCGAATAAAACTAGGTTACCTCAATGGGGATATGCATGTCCCCAACAATAAGAATATCATATTTCTTCTTGACAGTAGGAAGAGGAAATTCAAAACCTCCAATAGTGATTGTTGAAATTTTTCTAATAAAATTGATACTGTGGACTTGAGGTTGTTTCCTTGGAAAGTGTACCGTATGCTCATTACCATTAACATGAAAAGTGACATTGCCTTTGGTGAAATCAATAACAGCCCCTGCAGTATTCAAAAAGGGTCTTCCAAGAATAATAGACATACTATCGTCCTCGGGAATATCAAGAATAACAAAGTCCGTTAAAATGGTAACGTTTGCAACCACAACAGGCACATCCTCACACATACCGACGGGTATAGCAATTGATTTATCAACCATTTGCAAAGATATTTCAGTAGGTGTCAACTTATTCAAATCAAGTCTACGATATAAACAGAGAGGCATAACACTAACACTGGCTCCAAGATCACATAAAGCAGCTTTAACATAGTTTCTTTTAATGGAGCATGGTATAGTTGGTACTCCGGGATCTCCTAGTTTCTTAGGTATTCCACCCTTAAAAGTATAATTAGCAAGCATGGTGTAAATTTCAGCTTCCGGTATCTCTCTTTTATTTGTAACAATTTCTTTCATATACTTAGCATAAGGATTCATTGTGAGCATATCAGTTAATCGCATATGCAAAAAGATAGGTCTAATCATTTCAGCAAAGCGCTCAAAATCCTCATCATCCTTTTTCTTAGATGGTTTAGGAGGAAAAGGCATGGGTTTCTGAACCCATGGTTCTCTTTCTTTACCGTGCTTCCTAGCAACAAAGTCTCTCTTATCATAACGTTGATTCTTTGATTGTGGGTTATCAAGATCAACAGCAGGTTCAGTTTCTACCTCATTATCATTGCTAGGTTGAGCATCAACATGAACATCATCATTAACATTATCACTAGGTTCATGTTCATTACCAGATTATGTTTCAGCATCAGAAATAGAGATATCATTGGGATTCTCAGGTGTGTCAATAACAGGTTCACTAGAAGCATGCAAAGTCCTATCATTTTTCTTTTTCTTCCTTTTAGAAGGACTAGGTGCATCAATATTATTTCTTTGAGAATCCTGCTCAATTATCTTAGGATGGCCTTCAGGATACAAAGGTTCCTGAGTCATTTTACCACCTCTAGTCATAACTCTAACATCATTATCATTATTTTTACTATTCAATTCATTGAGCAAATCATTCTGAGCTTTGAGTACTTGTTCTACTTGAGTGGTAACCATAGAAGCATGTTCACTAATAAGTTTTAGTTCACCTTTAACATTAGCCATATAATCACTTAAGAGTTCAATCATATAAGAATTATGTTTCAATTGTATACCAACATAAGCATTAAAATCTTCTTGCTTAACCATAAAGTTATCAAACTCATCTAAGCATTGGCTAGCAAACTTAGTAGGAGGGATTTCAGCTTTATCATATCTATAGAGAGATTTACCTTTACTACCTGTGTCGGGTTATCAAGACCATGTATTTCTTCAACGAGCGGTAAATTAAGACCATGTATTTCTTCAATAGGAGGTAAATTCTTAACATATTCAGCTTTAATACCTTTTTCTATCATAGATTTCTTCGCCTATTGCATATCTTCAGGAATGAGAAATAGAATACCCCTTTTCTTCGGAGTTGGCCCAGGAGTTGGTTCAGGAATTGGATCAGGGATTGGATCAGGAAGTGTCCAATTATTTTCATCAGTCAACATATTATTCAATAGAATTTCAGCTTCATTTGGTGTTCTTTCCCTGAAAACACAACCAGCACAACTATCCAGGTGGTCTCTGGAAGCATCGGTTAGTCCATTAAAAAAGATATCAAGTATTTCATTTTTCTTAAGAGGATGATTAGGCAAAGCATTAAGTAATTGGAGAAGCCTCCCCCAAGCTTGTGGGAGACTCTCTACTTCAATTTGCACAAAATTATATATTTCCCTTAAAGCAGCTTGTTTCTTATGAGCAGGGAAATATTTAGCAGAGAAGTAACAAATCATATCCTGGGGAGTATGCACACAACCAGGAACAAGAGAATTAAACCATATCTTAGCATCACCCTTTAATGAGAACGGAAATATCTTAAGGATATAATAGTAGCGAGTTTTCTCATCATTAGTGAACAGGGTGGCTATATCATTTAATTTAGTAAGATGTGCCACAACAGTTTCAGATTCATAGCCATAGAAAGGATCAGATTCAACCAAAGTAATTATATCAAGGTCGACAGAGAAATCATAATCCTTATCAGTAACAAAGATAGGTGAAGTAGCATAAGCAGGATCATATTTCATTCTAGCATTCAAAGTTTTTTGTTTCAGCTTAGCTAAAAGTTTCTTAAGATCACTTCTATCATTGCAAGCAAGAAAGTCTCTAGCAGTTTCTTCATCCATAACATAACCCTCAGGAACAACAGGTAATTCATATCTAGGGGGAGAATCTTCATCATCACTTTCATCAATATTATCATTTTCAATAATTTCATTCTCTCTAGCCCTAGCAAGTTGTTCATCAAGAAATTTACCAAGTGGCACAGTAGTATCAAGCATAGAAGTAGTTTCATCATAAGTATCATGCATAGCAGAAGTGGCATCATCAATAACATGCGACATATCAGAATTAATAGCAGAAGCAGGTTTAGGTGTCGCAAGCTTACTCAAAACAGAAGGTGAATCAAGTGCGGAGCTAGATGGCAGTTCCTTACCTCCCCTCGTAGTTGAGGGATAAATCTTGGTTCTTGGATCTTTCAAGTTCTTCATAATGATAAGCAGATATAAATCCCAAGTGACTCAAAGAATAGAGCTACGCTCCCCGGCAACGGCGCCAGAAAATAGTCTTGATAACCCACAAGTATAGGGGATCGCAATAGTTTTCGAGGGTAGAGTATTCAACCCAAATTTATTGATTCGACACAAGGGGAGCCAAAGAATATTCTCAAGTATTAGCAGCTGAGTTGTCAATTCAACCACACCTGGAAACTTAATATCTAAAGCAAGGTATTTAGTAGCAAAGTAATATGATAGTAGTGGTAACGATAGCAAAAGTAACGGTAGCAAAAGTAATATTTTGGGGTTTTGTAGTGATTGTAACAATAGCAACGGAAAAGTAAATAAACGAAGAACAATATATGGAAAGCTCGTAGGCAATGGATCGGTGATGGATAATTATGCCGGATGCGGTTCATCATGTAACAGTCATAACATAGGGTGACACAGAACTAGCTCCAATTCATCAATGTAATGTAGGCATGTATTCTGAATATAGTCATACGTGCTTATGGAAAAGAACTTGCATGACATCTTTTGTACTACCCTCCCATGGCAGCGGGGTCCTAGCAGAAACTAAGGGATATTAAGGCCTCCTTTTAATAGAGTACCGGACCAAATCATTAACACATAGTGAATACATGAACTATTCAAACTACGGTCATCACCGGGAGTGGTCCCGATTATTGTCACTTCGGGGTTGCCGGCTCATAACACATAGTAGGTGACTATAGACTTGCAAGATAGGATCAAGAACTCTCAAATATTGATGAAAACATAATAGGTTTAGATCTGTAACCATGGCACTCGGGCCCTAGTGACAAGCATTAAGCATAGCAAAGTCATACCAACATCAATCTCAGAACATAGTGGATACTTGATAACCCACAAGTATAGGGGATCGCAACAGCTTTCGAGGGTAGAGTATTCAACCCAAATTTATTAATTCGACACAAGGGGAGCCAAAGAATATTCTCAAGTATTAGCAGCTGAGTTGTCAATTCAACCACACCTAGAAACTTAGTATCTGTAGCAAAGTGTTTAGTAGCGAAGTAATATGATAGTGATGGTAACGGTAACAAAGGAGTAACTAAAGCAAAGTAATGTTTTTGGTATTTTGTAGTGATTGTAACAATAGCAACGGGAAAGTAAATAAGTGTAAACCAGTATATGGAAAGCTCGTAGGCATCGGATCAATGATGGATAATTATGCCGGATGCGGTTCATCATGTAACAATCATAACATAGGGTGACACAGAACTAGCTCCAATTCGTCAATGTAATGTAGGCATGTATTCCGAATATAGTCATACATGCTTATGGAAAAGAACTTGCATGGCATCTTTTTTCCTACCCTCCCGTGGCAGCGGGGTCCTAATGGAAACTAAGGGATATTAAGGTCTCCTTTTAATAGAGAACCAGAACAAAGCATTAACACATAGTGAATACATGAACTCCTCAAACTACGGTCATCACCGGTAAGTATCCCGATTATTGTCACTTCGGGGTTAATGGATCATAACACATAATAGGTGACTATAGACTTGCAAGATAGGATCTAGAACTCTCATATATTGATGAAAACATAATAGGTTCAGATCTGAAATCATGGCACTCGGGCCCTAGTGACAAGCATTAAGCATAGCAAAGTCATAGCTACATCAATCTCAGAACATAGTGGATACTAGGGATCAAACCCTAACAAAACTAACTCGATTACATGGTGAATCTCATCCAACCCATCACCGTCCAGCAAGCCTACGATGGAATTACTCACGCACGGCGGTGGGCATCATGAAATTGGTGATGGAGGATGGTTGATGATGACGACGGCGACGAATCCCCCTCTCTGGAGCCCCGAACGGACTCCAGATCAGCCCTCCCGAGAGGTTTTAGGGCTTGGCGGCGGCTCTGTATCATAAAACGCGATGATTTCTTCTCTCTTATTTTTTTTCTCCCCGAAAGCAGTTATATAGAGTTGGAGTTGGAGTTGGAGTCGGGGGGTCTCCATGGGGCCCACGAGGTAGGGGGGCGCGCCCTAGGGTGGGGCACCCTCGTGAGAAGGGTGTGGCCCCCCTGGTCTTCATCTTTGGCGAGGATTTTTTATTATTTATTGTAAGATATCCCTGGAGTTTTAGGTCATTCCGAGAACATTTGTTTTCTACACATAAAACAACATCATGGCAATTCTGCTGAAAACAACGTCAGTCCAGGTTAGTTCCATTCAAATCATACAAGTTAGAGTCCAAAACAAGGGCAAAAGTGTTTGGAAAAGTAGATACGTTGGAGACGTATCAACTCCCCCAAGCTTAAACCCTTGCTTGTCCTCAAGCAATTCAGCTGACAAACTGAAAGAAATAAAGAAAAACTTTTACAAACTCTGTTTGCTCTTGTTGTTGTAAATATGTCAAGCTAGCATTCAAGTTTTCAGCAAAGATTATAACTAACCACATTTGCAATAATTCTCAGGTCTCATGATTACCCATATCAATAGCATAATCAACTAGCAAGCCATAATAATAAATCTTGGATGACAACACTTTCTCAAAACAATCATAATATGATATAACAAGATGGTATCTCGCTAGCCCTTTCTGAGACCGCAAAACATAAATGCAGAGCACCTTTAAAGATCAAGGACTGACTAGACATTGTAATTCATGGTAAAAATAGATCCAATCATAGTCACACCCAATATAAATTAACAGTAATGAATGCAAATGACAGTTGCGCTCTCCAGCTAGTGCTTTTTAATAAGAGGGTGATGACTCAACATAAAAGTAAATAGATAGGCCCTTCGTAGAGGGAAGCAGGGATTTGTAGAGGTGCCAGAGCTCGGTTTTGAAATAGAGGTGAATAACATTTTGAGTGGTATACTTTCATTCTCAACATAACAACCAAGATATGGCGATATCTTCCATGCTACACACATTATAGGCGGTTCCCAAATAGAATGGTAAAGTTTATACTCCCCCTCCACCAACAAACATCAATCCATGGCTTGCTCGAAACAACGAGTGCCTCCAACATACATCAGGTCCCAGTGGGAGTTTTGTTTGCAATTATTTTGATTTAGTTTGCATAAAGCATGGGACTGGGCATCCCGGTGACCAGCCCTTTATCTCGTGAGTGAGGAGTGGAGTCCACTCCTCTTGAGAATAACCCGCCTAACATGGAAGATACATACAACCCTAGTTGATATATGAGCTATTCGAGCATACAAAACAGGATAATTATTTGAAGGTTTAGAGTTTGGCACATACAAATTTACTTGGAACGGCAGGTAGATACCGCATATAGGAAGGTATAGTGGACTCATGTGGAATAACTTTGGGGTTTAAGGAGTTTGGATGCACAAGCAGTATTCCCGCTTAGTACAGGTGAAGGCTAGCATAAGACTGGGAAGCGACCAACTAGAGAGCGACAATAGCCATGTACATGCATTAAAATTAATAAACATTGCATGCAAGCATGAGTAGGATATAATCCACCATGAACATAAATATCGTGAAGGCTATGTTGATTTGTTTCAACTACATGCGTGAACATGTGCCAAGTCAAGTCACTTAAATCATTCAGAGGAGGATACCACCCTATCATACCACATCATAACCATTTTAATAGCATGTTGGCACGCAAGGTAAACCATTATAACTCATAGCTAATCAAGCATGGCATAAGCAACTATGATCTCTAATTGTCATTGCAAACATGTTTATTCATAATGAGCTGAATCAAGAACGATGAACTCATCATATTTACAAAAAAAAGAGGTCGAGTTCGTACCAGCTTTTCTCATCTCAGTCAGTCCATCATATATCATCATAATTGCCTTTCACTTGCACGACCGAACGATGTGAATAATAATAAGAGTGCACGTGCATTGGACTAAGCTGGAATCTGCAGGCATTCAATAAACAGGAGAAGACAAGGCAATATGGGCTCTTCTGTCAGATAAACAATAATGCATAAAAGAGCCACTTCAACAATTTAATCATGATCTTCTCCTACTGACCCCCAAAGAAAGAAAAGAAATAAAACTATTTACACGGGAAAGCTCCCAACAAGCAAAAGAACAGGAGATATTTTTGGGTTTTATTTTTAATTACTACTAAAGGCATGGAAAGTAAATTAATTAAAAGTTACAACTATTTTTTTGGTTTTCTTAAGGTTTATTAAACACACAAGAAGAAAGCATAAAAGTAAATAAACTAGCATGGATGATACAATGAAAAACTATGAGCACCGACATCTAGCAATGAGTGTGCGTGAACATAAATGTAATGTCGGTGAGAAATACGTACTCCCCCAAGCTTAGGCTTTTGGCCTAAGTTGGTCTATGGCCACGGCTGGCCTGGCTGATATCCATAATAATAGTTGTTGGGGTTGTACCGTGATGCAGCAGCTATCGCCTCCTGAGCTGCAGCGTGGCGACGAGCAGCCTCCGCTCTCCTCTCGTACTCATCTGCCTCCTCTCTGGTAATAGTATATCCTCCTCTTGCCTGATAATCAAAGAAAGCAAGAGCAGGGAGAGTAATATGGACAGCACGGCGTCTATCAAAGATTAGTCGGTACTGGAGAGGTGATTCGTTCCTCTCGAAAAAATGGTGGGAAACCATAGAATCAAAATCTAAATAAGCAGGAGGCAACTCCATGTCTCCTTCACGAACGTCTATCTCAAGAAATTTAGCTAAGCGGGTTGCATAAATTCCTCCAAAGAAATCTCCATTATGTCTATTATGATGCAACCTACGAGCTACAATGGCTCCCATATGATAAGATTGGTCTCCTGACACAGCACTCCTGAGAATGCTAAGGTCAGGGACACACATGTGACATGCTTCATCCTTAGCATTTATGCACCTACCTATGAAGAGAGCAAAATAATGTATAGCAGGAAAGTGAATGCTCCCTATGGTAGCTTGCGTTATATCTCTAGATTCCCCTATAGTTATACTAGCAAGAAAGTTTCTAAATTCAGATTTAGGGGGATCCCTAACACTACCCCATTGTGGAAGTTTGCAAGCAAAAGTGAAATCCTCTAAGTCCATGGTATAAGATTTGTCATAAAGATCAAACATGACTGAAGGAGAATTACGCGAAGATGAATACTCAAACCTCCTCACAAAAGAGCTTCTGAGCTCATGATACTGGGTGGCATTTGTCTGCCTCAAAGTCCTCAAGACCGGCATTATGCAAATATGCGTTAAATTCTTCTTTAATTCCTGCATGATGCATAAAATTTTCAGAAGGCCGCTCACAAGGACGCACTGGAGCGTCTCTTGGTGGCTCTTCGTCAGCGTCACGCATTGCAAGCCTGGGTCCTTGCTTCCTTGAAGGACCACCTTGGAACATTTTCCTAAACATATTTCTTCCTCTGAAAAATTCTGAAATTTTTTAGTAACTTCAAAATAAAAGTAAACCAAACTCAATAATATTGATAGCAACTACTCCTATAAGTGCCTAGGGCCTATATCATGCATCAAAACTACTTTTGACCATATAAATTTGACATGCAAGCTCAAGAACAGGGTCACCTAAGCAACACAAATTTGCAATGAATAAAGCACTAGAACAAAAACTAATTGGACCAATGGAGGAGTCACATACCAAGGAACAATCTCCCCAAGCAGTTTTGTGAGAGGTGCTTTGAGCAAGGAGATCGAAAATGGCAGCAAAACGAGCTTGGACTCGGGTTTGAGCTGGCTTTTCATGTTTGGGGGAGGAAGATGAAGTGTGTGGCTGAAAGAATAAGTGGAGGAGGGCCACCGTGGGCCCACGAGGCAAGGGGCGCGCCCTCCACCCTCGTGGCAAGGTGGTTGGCCCCCCTGGTGTGTATTTTGTTCCATAAATCCTCAAATTTTCTATAAAAAATCATATTTAATTTTTCAGGGCATTTGGAGAACTTTTATTTTTGAGGTATTTTTATATTGCATGGATAATCAGATAACAGACAAAAAATTATTTATTTTCACTTTATTTCAACTAAATAATAGAAAGTATAGAGAGGGTACAGAAGGTTGTGCTTCTAGTTTCATCCATCTCATGCTCGTCAAAAGGAATCCACTAACAAGGTTAATCAAGTCTTGTTAACAAACTCATTCCGATTAACATGAAACCGGAGAAATTTCAAATAACACTAGGTTAATTCAACGGGGATATGTACATCCCCAATAATAAGTATATCATATTTCTTCTTGACAGTAGGAAGAGGAAATTCAAAACCTCCAAATATAATCGATGGAATTTTTCCGATAGAATTGATACTATGAACTTGAGGTTGTTTCCTCAGAAAGTGTACCGTATGCTCATTACCATTAACATGAAAAGTGACATTGCCTTTGTTGCAATCAATAACAGCCCCTGTGGTATTAAGAAAAGGTCTTCCAAGAATAATAGACATACTATCGTCCTTGGGAATATCTAGAATAACAAAGTCCGTTAAAATAGTAACATTTGCAACTACAACAGGCACATCCTCACAAATACCGACATGTATAGCAGTTGATTTATCAGCCATTTGCAAAGATATTTCAGTAGGTGTCAACTTATTCAAATCAAGTCTACGATATAAAGAGAGAGGCATAACACTAACACCGGCTCCAAGATCACATAAAGCAGTTTTAACATAATTTATTTTAATGGAGCATGGTATAGTAGGTGCTCTTGGATCTCCAAGTTTCTTTGGTATTCCACCCTTCAAAGTGTAATTAGCAAGCATGGTGGAAATTTCAGCTTTCGGTATCTTTCTTTTATTTGTAATAATATCTTTCATGTACTTAGCATAAGGATTTGTTTTGAGTATATCAGTTAATCGCATACGCAAAAATATAGGTCTAATCATTTCAGCAAAGCGCTCAAAATCCTCATCATCCTTTTTCTTGGATGGTTTGGGAGGAAAAGGCATGGGTTTCTGAACCCAAGGCTCTCTTTCTTTACCATGTTTCCTAGCAACGAAGTATTTCTTATCATAACGTTGATTCTTTGATTGTGGGTTATCAAGATCAACAGCAGGTTCAATTTCTACATCATTATCATTACTAGGTTGAGCATCATTATGAACATCATCATTAACATTTTTATTAGGTTCATGTTCATTACCAGATTGTGTTTAAGCATCAGACATAGAGATATCATTTGGATTATCAGGTGGTTCAGCAATAGGTTCACTAGAAGTTTGCACAGTTCTATCATTTTTCTTTTTCTTCCTTTTAGAAGAATTAGGTGCATCAATATTATTTCTCTGAGAATCTTGCTCAATTATCTTAGGGTGGCCTTCAGGATACAAAGGTTCCTGAGTCATTCTACCAGTTCTAGTAGCCACTTTAACATCATAATCATTTTTCTTACTATTCATCTCATTGAGCAATTCCTTTTGAGCTTTAAGTACTTTTTCTACTTGAGTGGTAACCATAGAGGCATGTTTGCTAACAAGTTTAAGTTCACCTCTAATATTAGCCATATAATCACCCAAGTATTTAACCATATCAGCATCCTGTTTTAATTGTCTACCAAAATAAGCATTGAAGTCTTCTTGTTTAAACATAAAATTATCAAACTCATCCAAGCATTGACTAGCAATTTTAGCAGGAGGGATTTCATCTTTATCATATCTATAGAGAGAATTTACCTTTACTACCTGTGTCGGGTTATCGGGGTCTGGAGGTTCTTCAATAAATAAAGGATTAAGATCATATGTTTCTTCAACACGCGGTAAATTAAGACCATGTATTTCTTCAATAGGAGGTAAATTCTTAACATCTTCAGCTTTAATACCTTTTTCTTTCATAGATTTCTTTGCCTCTTGCATATCTTCAGGACTGAGAAATAGAATACCTCTCTTCTTCGGAGTTGGTTTAGGAATAGGATTATTAATTGGAGCAGGAGTTGCTCCGGAGCTAGCTCCGGAGGTGTCCAATTATTTTCATTTGTCAACATATTATTCAATAAGATTTCAGCTTCATCCGGTGTTCTTTCCTTGAAAAGAGAACCAGCACAACTATCCAGGTAATCTCTAGAAGCATCGGTTAGTCCATTGTAAAAGATATCAAGTATTTCATTTTTCTTAAGAGGATGATCAGGCAAAGCATTAAGTAACTTGAGAAGCCTCCCCCAAGCTTGTGGGAGACTCTCTTCTTTAATTTGCACAAAGTTGTATATTTCCTTTAAAGCAGCTTGTTTCTTATGAGCAGGGAAATATTTAGCAGAGAAGTAATAGATCATATCCTGGGGACTACGCACACAACCAGGATCAAGAGAATTAAACCATATCTTAGCATCACCCTTTAATGAGAACGGAAATATTTTAAGGATATAAAAGTAGCGAGATCTCTCATCATTAGTGGACAGGGTGGCTATATCATTTAATTTAGTAAGATGTGCTACAACAGTTTCAGATTCATAGCCATGAAAAGGATCAGATTCAACCAAAGTAATTATATCAGGATCAACAGAGAATTCATAATCCTTATCAGCAACACAGATAGGTGAAGTAGCAAAAGCAGGGTCAGGTCTCATCCTAGCATTTAGAGATTGCTTATTCCATTTAGCTAATAACCTTTTGAGTTCATATCTATCTTTGCAAGCTAAAATAGCTAAAGAAGCATCTTGATCAAATAAATAACCCTCGGGAATAACAAGTGATTCTTCATCATCACTTTCATCTTCATAATCAGATTCAATATTTTAAATTCCTCTAGCCCTAGTAATTCGTTCCTCGAGAAAATCACTAAGTGGCATAGTAGTATCAGGCATAGAGGTAGTTTCATCATAAGCATCATGTATAACACAAGTAGCATCATCAATAACATGCGACATATCAGAACGAATAGCAGAAGCAGGTTTAGGTGTCGCAAGCTTACTCATAACAAAAGGTGAATCAAGTGCAGAGCTAGATGGCAGTTCCTTACCTCCCCTCGTAGTTGAGGGATAGATCTTGGTTTTTGGATCTCTCAAGTTCTTCATAGTGATAAACAGATATAAATCCCAAGTGACTCAAAGAATAGAGCTATGCTCCCCGGCAGCGGCGCCAAAAATTAGTCTTGATAACCCACAAGTATAGGGGATCGCAACAGCTTTAGAGGGTAGAGTATTCAACCCAAATTTATTGATTCGACACAAGGGGAGCCAAAGAATATTCTCAAGTATTAGCAGCTGAGTTGTCAATTCAACCACACCTGGAAACTTAGTATCTACAGCAAAGTGTTTAGTAGCAAAGTAATATGATAGTGATGGTAACGGTAACAAAGGAGTAACTAAAGCAAAGTAATGTTTTTGGTATTTTGTAGTGATTGTAACAATAGCAACGGGAAAGTAAATAAGCGTAAACCAGTATATGGAAAGCTCGTAGGCATCGGATCAATGATGGATAATTATGCCGGATGCGGTTCATCATGTAACAATCATAACATAGGGTGACACAGAACTATCTCCAATTCTTTAATGTAATGTAGGCATGTATTCTGAATATAGTCATACGTGCTTATGGAAAAGAACTTGCATGACATCTTTTGTCCTACCCTCCCGTGGTAGCGGGGTCCTAATGGAAACTAAGGGATATTAAGGTCTCCTTTTAATAGAGAACCAGAACAAAGCATTAACACATAGTGAATACATGAACTCCTCAAACTACGGTCATCACCGGTAAGTATCCCGATTATTGTCACTTCGGGGTTAACGGATCATAACACATAATAGGTGACTATAGACTTGCAAGATAGGATCTAGAACTCTCATATATTGATGAAAACATAATAGGTTCAGATCTGAAATCATGGCACTCGGGCCCTAGTGACAAGCATTAAGCGTAGCAAAGTCATAGCAACATCAATCTCAGAACATAGTGGATACTAGGGATCAAACCCTAACAAAACTAACTCGATTACATGGTGAATCTCATCCAACCCATCACCGTCCAGCAAGCCTACGATGGAATTACTCACGCACGGCGGTGAGCATCATGAAATTGGTGATGGAGGATGGTTGATGATGACAACGGCGACGAATCCCCCTCTCCGGAGCCCCGAACGGACTCCAGATCAGCCCTACCGAGAGGTTTTAGGGCTTGGCGGCCGCTCCGTATCGTAAAACGCGATGATTTCTTCTCTCTTATTTTTTTTCTCCCCGAAAGCAGTTATATAGAGTTGGAGTTGGAGTCGGGGGGTCTCCAGGGGGCCCACAAGGTAGGGGGGGCGCCCCCCACCCTTGTGAGAAGGGTGTGGGCCCCCTGGTCTTCATCTTTTGCGAGGATTTTTTGTTATTTATTGTAAGATATCCCGTGGAGTTTCAGGTCATTCCGAGAACTTTTGTTTTCTGCACATAAAACAACATCAGGGCAATTCTGCTGAAAACAGCGTCAGTCCGGGTTAGTTCCATTCAAATCATACAAGTTAGAGTGCAAAACAAGGGCAAAAGTGTTTGGAAAAGTAGATACGTTGGAGACATATCAATACTAGGGATCAAACCCTAACAAAACTAACTCGATTACATGATAAATCTCATCCAATCCATCACCATCCAGCAAGCCTACAATGGAATTACTCACGCACGGCGGTGAGCATCATGAAATTGGTGATGGAGGAAGGTTGATGATGACGATGGTGACGGATTCCCCTCTCCGGAGCCCCGAACGGACTCCAGATCAGCCCTCCCGAGAGAGCTTAGGGCTTGGCGGCGGCTCTGTATCGTAAAACGCGATGAATCCTTCTCTCTGTTTTTTTTCTCCCCGAAAGTGAACATATGGAGTCAGGGTTGAGGTCGGTGGAGCGTCAGGGGGCCCACGAGGCAGGGGGCGCGCCCAGGGGGTAGGGCGCGCCCCCCACCCTCGTGGACAAGTGGAGGCCCCCATGACGTGGACGCTTCTTCCAGTATTTTTATATATTCCAAAATAATTCTCCGTTGATTTTTAGTTCATTCCAAGAACTTTTATTTCTGCACAAAAATAACATCATGGCAATTCTGCTGAAAACAGCGTCAGTCCGGGTTAGTTCCATTCAAATCATGCAAGTTAGAGTCCAAAACAAGGGCAAAAGTGTTTGGAAAAGTAGATACGACAGAGACGTATCAATGAGTACAATAAAGAGCCAACCATGGAGCGGTATACCTTTTGATCGAAGTCAATGCCATTTTCATCAGTGGATAGATGGCCATTTGTGGGCATAGGGATTTTGACTCCTTTGCAGTCTTGCATGCCGAATTTCCTCAATACATCCTTGAGGTATTTCTCCTGAGATATGAAGATGTCATTTCGTTGTTGACGAATCTGAAGACCTAAGAAGAATTTCAATTCTCCTATCATAGACATTTGATATTCTTCACTCATCATATAGGCAAATTCACCACTGTAACATTGGTCAGTACAGCCAAAGATGATATCATCAACATATATTTGGCACACGAATAGTTCATCACCATAAGCTTTCGTGAAAAGAGTAGGGTCAAGTGAATCGGGTTTGAAGCCTTTCTTCATGAAGAATTCCTTCAAAGTATCATACCACGCCCGAGGGGCCTGCTTGAGGCCATAGAGGGCCTTATTGAGTCTGAAGACTTTGTCAGGATGCTTTGGATCCTCAAAACCTGGGGGTTGAGCAACATATACTTCTTCCTCAAGCTTACCATTGAGGAATGCACTTTTCACATCCATTTGATATAAGATGATATTATGATGGTTAGCATAAGCAAGTAATATGCAAATAACCTCAAGTCTAGCAACAGGTGCAAAAGTTTCATCGAAATCAATTCCTTCAACCTGTGTGTAGCCTTGAGCTACCAGTCATGCCTTATTCCTCACCACAAGGCCATTTTCATCTTGCTTGTTGCGGTAGATCCATTTTGTGTCGATGATATTGTGCTTGCGAGTATCTGGTCGCTTGACAAGTTCCCACACATTCTTGAGCTTGAACTGATATAATTCCTCTTGCATCGCTTGAATCCACTCAGGCTCTAGAAATGCTTCATCTACCTTAGTGGGCTCTATGATGAACACGAAAGCAAAGTGCCCACAAAAGTTAAGACAAATGTGAAGCTTTTGAGCGTGTGAGAGGACCTGGTGCTTTGATGTCGTTGATGATTCTATCAATCTGCACTTCATTAGCAACGCGATGATGAGCTGGTTGACGATGAGGAATTTGCTCAGCATTTTCTTCAGAGCTATTTTCTTCAGGTGCACCAGCATGATGTTCTTCACGATCTGGAATGACTTCTTCAGCAGATTCTTTGGTAGGAATGACATCCTCAGTAGCCTTGAACTTAATAGATTCCTCAGGTGATATTTCATCTAGCACAGGAGGTAGGTGCTCTCTTTGAGAGCCATTAGTTTCATCGAACCGCACATCTACAGTTTCAACAACCTTGTGGTGATAGGTGTTGAAGACTCTGTAGGTGTGCAAGTCCTTACCATAACCAAGCATAAAACCTACATGTGCTTTCAGTGCAAATTTAGAATTGTGATGAGGATCTCTAATCCAACATTTAGCACCGAAGACTTTGAAATAAATCACATTGGGTTTCTTGTCCGTGAGGAGTTCATATGAGGTCTTTCTGAAGAATTTGTGAAGATATACCCTGTTGATGATGTGGCACGTAGTATCAATTGCCTTAGGCCAGAAGCGAGAAGGCATCTTGTACTCATCAAGCATAGTGCGAGCCATCTCAACAAGAGTCCTGTTCTTGCGCTCCACGACGCCATTCTGTTGAGGAGTATAAGGAGCAGATAACTCATGTGTAATACCAAGTTCATCAAGATAGTCATCAAGACCAGTGTTCCTGAACTCAGTTCCATTGTCACTTCTGATGTGCTTGATCTTCACACCAAAGTTGGTTGAAGTCCTCAAGGAAAATCGTTTGAAGACTTCCTGCACTTTAGTTTTGTAAGTGATGATATGCACCCATGTATAACGAGAATAGTCATCAACAATGACAAAGCCATATAAAGATGCAACATTGGTAAATATGGCATAATGAGTAGGGCCAAAGAGATCCATGTGAAGCAATTCAAATGGACAAGTGGTAGTCATGATGGTATTTGAGGGATGCTTAGCCTTGGTCATCTTTCCGGCTTCACAAGCTCCACACAAATGGTCCTTGAGGAATTTGACACCCTCGATGCCGATGACATGCTTCTTCTTCGCGAGCGTGTGCAAGTTCCTCATGCCAGCATGACCAAGTCGTCGATGCCATAGCCAGCCTTCTGAAGCTTTTGCAAGTAGACATGTGGCAGGTTGTGGTCCTGTAGAGAAATCAACAATATACAAATCTCCTCTCCTAAAGCCTTCGAAGACTTTGGAATTATCATCTTCCATGATCACAACACAATGATACTTGCCAAACACAACAACCATACTAAGATCACAAAGCATTGAGACAGACATGAGGTTGAACCCTAATGACTCGACAAGCATGACTTTGTCCATGTGTCGATCCTTTGAGATTGCAACCTTACCTAGACTCAATACCTTGCTTTTCCCTTTGTCAGCGTAGGTGATATGCTTCAGATGCGATGGAGAGCAGTGTCCATCAATAAGCTCTTGTCACCAGTCATGTGATTTGTACATCCAGTATCGAGGACCCACTCAGTGGCTTTGGGTTGATCATCCTGCAAATGAATTAGTGCAGCTTACGAACTCATGTACTTCATCACTGAAGAATATGACATCAAATTCATTAGATCAATTTCATCAAGCGATAGAACAGGTAAAGTAGTATGAGGACGTGAGAAATGAAAATTCATTTCTTCATGATTAGCTTGCGTCCTTTCAAGCATATTCAGGTCTCCAACAAATTCTTTAGACGTTTAGGTTCGTTTGGAGACCTGACCCTGCATAAGAGGTTACTTCTTTTTCTTCACCACCCACATCTGGAGGGGTGGCAAAGAGTTCATCATTCTGTGAGCTCCATAAGAGAAAGGTGGCATAGATGCCAATCCACTTCGTTTCACATAAGAGGGGTTAGGGTAAGCATATGAGTAAGCAGAGAAATTCTTCGAGGATTTATGAACATAATGATTTGAAGAATAATGCACATATCCATAACCCTTAGTCTTTCCCTGCAAAACAGAAGTGTTAGCATGATGATGTTCATATGAGGACTTTGATCCATGTGAGGAATGTGGTCCATATGAGGACTTGGATCCATATGAAGACTTTGGTCCATATGAAGAATTTGATCTAGGGTTCCTATTCTTCACATGTGGTGTCATGATGACATTCACCTGAAGACTTTCAAGGAACCTTTTGGGAACCCAGATTTTCTTCATAGGAGGACCGTTCCTGCAGTTAGTGCCAAGATATCTAGAAAATACTTTACCATTCTGATTTTTGAACAATTTATAATTGGAGTCAAATGACTCATCAGAAGAATATGAAGATTCACATGTAAAGCCAGATAAAGTAGATGGATCCACTGAAGGTCCCTTTGCAGCAACCCATGAGGTTTTGGGATACAGCTCAGGTTTCTAGTAGGTCCCATCAACATTGAGTTTCCTCTCAAAGGCAATACCCTCTTTCCTAGGGTTCCTGTTGAGGATCTGCTTCTTAAGCACATCACAAAGAGCCTGATGCCCTTTGAGGATTTTGTACATGCCTGTCACATACAATTCCTTCAGCCCTGCATGGTCAGTGATACTAGCAGCATCCTCAGATGAGGAATTAGTGATAGTAGAGACAGTTGAAGAATTTGCAGCAATAGAAGCATTTAAACTTTCAGGTCAAGAATTAGCAGATTCACGTTCAATGCACTTCAAACATGGAGGAATAAATTCTTCCTGAGCAGCGCTGATCTGTTGAGCAAGTAATGAATCACGCTCCTTTTGAAGATCTTCATAACTCACTCTTAACTGCTCAAGATCTTGCTTTCATTGCAGAAAATCATAAGAAAGCTTCTCATGATCAGATAAGAGAGTGTTATGATGACTCTGAAGATTATCAAACTTAGTCTGAAGTCTCTGAAGATTTTCAGTCAAAGTTTTAGTGCGATCCATTTCTTCACCCAACATATCATTGCTTTTGTCTAGCATATTTTGAACCTTTTCAAGAGCCTTTTGTTGTTTCACAGCAATCTTAGCAAGTTTAGAATAGCTAGGCTTGAGGTTTTCATCAGATTCATCCTCACTTGATTCAGAGGAGGGATATTTGAGTACCTTTGCACATTTTGCCATGAAGCAATAGGTGGGAGCATAGTCATCATCGCCATTATCAGTAGTGTTGGGGAGGTACTTTTCCTTAGAGTTGAAGATCGACTTGCTGAAGAACGCAGTAGCGAGGGCTAGGCTCGCCACACCAGAGTCCGACTCCTCATATGCCTCCTGTCACATCCCTAGCTTCTGGTAATGCTCTAGGCTAGCTTCATGTGTGCATCATGTCTATATTCCGAAAGTTGAAATGAGGAAATTGAAAGCCTCAGAAATCATTTTAATAAAAGGGCAAGAAACCCTAAAATTGCAATCAGTAAATCCAAAATGCCCTAGAAATAGCTCTGACAATTTTGGCAAGAGTTATAAATCAAACCAAAATTTTGGAACATTTCTAAGGGATTATTTGGGCTCTGATTTTAAATCAATATTCTATTTGAATTTGGAGTTATATTCATAATATATAATGAATATATTTTCAAATGCCCTGAGACATTTTATGTATATGAGGAGTAGACCTTAAGTGACATAAAATTATCCAGGGGAGTTTTGGCACTGTTTTCAAATTTGTTTGAATTTGAATTCAGTGGCAATTAAACAAAACAAAACAGAAACAAAAGAAAAAGAAAGCCCACCGGGCCTCTTACCCGCACCTACCTGGTCCAGCCCACCTACCCCCACCGCATCGTCTTCCTCCTGCCAGTAGGAGCAGGTGCTTGTCGACGCACCGCAGCTACGGCGACCTCCTGCTTCGCGCTGGAGGCCCGTCCTTCTCCCCGATACCGCGTTTGGAGACGCCCAGAGACCCCCTGACCTCTCTCTCTCCCTCACCCGCAACCTCTCCCCTCCCCTGGCTCTCTCTCTCACCGACCGAGCGCCACCATCGCTGCCCCTCGCTGCCCTCGCGGCCACAGCCCACCCCTTGCCTCCCTAGCCGTCCAACCGCTCCGCCAAGATGTCGCGGGCCTATCCATCAAAGCAAGCGAGCTCGGGACACGCTGCTCCGTCGCCATCGTCTTCGTCTTCAACGTCGGCCACCGAAGGGAGCCGCCATCGATCTGTCGCCTGTCGGTCGTCCCCGAGCTCTTCGAGCCCCAGTTCTACTCCCTGTGAGGCCGCCGTCGTTTCCCCTCTCTCCTCTCTGTTAATTTCGTCCCCTTGACCCGATCCCCATCGACGCCGTACTCCGGCCGCCGCCCAACTCGCCGTCCCTGCCATTGCACGCCACCCCAGCGCCGCCCGAGGCCACCAACGGACGCGCCTCGTTACGCCGCTTCCAACGCGCCCGGCCGCGCGACCTCTCGTTGCCGGAGTTAGCCGGGCGAGCAACCTCGCCGTGCTCTGTTTACGCCGGTGGTTATAACGCTGGCGATGATGACGTGGACGCGTCATTAGCGGCTAATTGAACCACTAACTAACCCCCCTGGCTCGCTGACATGCGGGCCCCGCTGCCTAACTAACCAGCTAACAAAATAGATTAAGATTAATCTAAACGCAGTGGCCCCACGCGTCACCGTTGACCTCGCTGACGTGGCCGCTGACCGGACCCACCTGTCTGTGACACTAAATGTCACTGGGTCACTGGCCAGTGGGTCCCACTGGTCAGGTTTGACCAGGACCGTGCCCCGTTGACCTGCTAACGTCATGACGATGTCATGCTGATGCAGTAATTAATTTTTGTTTTAAAACAATTCAGGAAATTCCAGAAAATGACTTAAACTTCAAAAAATCATAGAAATTAAACCGTAACTCCAAATGAAATAATTTATATATGAAAAATTATCAGAAAAATTCAAGGAATCTGTTTATGGCATTTTCATGCATGTTAGAACAACTTATGGCTGCTGTTTAGGCCAATTCACATAAATGGAATTTAAACTCTCACATATGGAGTTTGAATTTGAACCTAGGGTTCAAACCAACTCCATTTAACATGTTGCTAGTTGCATTAGCTCAAACCACAGCATATTGACATGTCATGATCATGCATCATATTGTGCATTGCATTGATTGTGTTTCTTTCTCTGTTGCCGGTATTTGTCCCCTCTCAATAGACATTGTTTCGACGTTGTGATCGTTGACACTGATGAAGAATCAATGCTATCTTCAGAAGTGCCAGGCAAGAAAAACCCCCTTGTTCATTCCGATACAATCCCACTCTCTCGCTCCTGCTATCTTTTACTGCATTAGGACAACAATGATTCATCTATTACTTGCTGCGGTAGTTGAACCCCTTATCCTCTGCATGACCTGCCATTGCCACAGTAAATAGATGAAACCCACTAGCATGAGTAGGAGTTGTTTGAGCCCTGATGTGCCTACTCATTCATGTTTGTTTGTCATGCCTGCTATTGCATAGAGTTGTGTCAGGTCTGGTTCATCGGGGATGAATCGGAGGTGTGTAAACATGTCCTGCGGTGTGTGAGCTAAGTGTGTGAACACGATTTGGTAAAGGTAGCGGTGAGAGGCCATGTAGGAGTACATGGTGGGTTGTATCACTGAAACCATCCTCAGGAACTGAGTTTTGTGTTTGTGATCCATGAAACAGCTACTACCACACATTGGGCCCTGAAATATGACCCCGCTCGACTTATTGACCCCTCTCGTCCTCTGTCCAGGAGTTGCAACTAGTTTCTGGTGTTTGTAGGTTATGTCTTGGCGGCCGTGCATAGCGCTGACCCTAGGGGTGGGCTATGATGCGGTAGATACATTGTGGCCGGGTATGCTGGGCGCCCATTTGGCGTCTCGGGACCCTGTACACATTGTTTGGGGCCGTTGAGGACACCCCGGCCGGATTTCCTTGCAGATGGAACCCGAATAGGCGATAAACCTGGACTAGAGACTTGTGTGGTTAGTCAGGTTGTGGTCTACACCCACGTCGGCTTTCGCTTGAAGTCTGCCGAGCACATGTCGTGTGCAGACACTAAGTGGTGGAAACATGTGTGATGAAGTACACCCCTGCAGGGTTATAAATGATCTATTCGAATAGCCGTGTCCGCGGTAAAGGACTTCTGGGTTGCCTATAACAGTTCATAGACAAGTGAAGTGGATACTCTAAAACTCGCAAGATAAGTGTGAGTGCTATGGATGGCCTTCTCGTAGGGAGACGGGAGCGGATCCATAGTGGTGTATTGAATGGTGAATATGTGGACTCGTGTGCGCCACCTCAAAGAGTTGCTTGCTGTCATAGTTCAGGTTAGCCACTGAGTCAAAGCTGGCTTGCTGCAGTTAAACTCCACTACCCCTTGTTGATACCGATGTATACGTAGTTAGTTCTGATGTAAGTCTTCCTAGGTACATTTGTACTCATGTTTGCTTAATTTATGTTTTGTAGAGAGACTTCAGTCTCGCTAGTAGTACCACGTGGACTTCGACGTTTAGCTTGATACCTCAACTACGATCTTGTGCCCTTGGCAGCATCTGGTAGATAGTCAGACTTCTTAGCCTTTTTCATTTGTAGATGTCTGTACTCAGACATGTTAAGCTTCCATATGTGTTTGATTTGTATGCTATGATTATTGGGTCATGAGACCCATGTTTGTAATATCTCGCTCCTCAGAGCCTAATGAATAAATACTTGAGTTGTAGAGTTATGTTGTGATGCCATGTTGTATTTACACATATTGAGCATATTGTGTGTGTGATTGAAATGCTTGGTATGTGTAGGATCCGACAATCTAGTTGTTTATCCTTGGCAGCCTCTCTTATGGGGAAATGTAGTCTAGTGCTTCCATGAGCCATAGTAGTCCGCTACAGCCTGGTTCACCGGAGTCCTGTTAGCCCAGCACTACTGCTCAGGACACTTGACTGGCCGGCATGTGTTTCACTTCGTTCCTGTGTCTGTCCCTTCGGAGAAATGTCACGCGGTGACATCCGGAGTCCTGCCTAGCCTGCTACAGCCTGGGTTCCCGGAGTCCTGTTAGCCCAGTGCTACAGCCCGAATTCACACGCTGCTGACCGACATGCTCGATGTGATTCATGTATGCCTGTCCCCATAGGTTGGTGCCGTTTTGGGTTCACGACTAGCCATGTCGGCCTGGGTTCCCTGTCATATGGATGCTAGCGACACTATCATATACGTGAGCCAAAAGGCGCAAACGGTCCCGGGCCATGGTAAGGTGACACCCGTGGGAATACCATGCGTGAGGCCGCAAAGTGATATGAGGCGTTACCGGCTAGATCGATGTGACTTGGAATCGAGGTCCTAACACCTCCTCTTCCTCATTTTCCTCAGATTCAGCCTCAGAGTCCATTTCGTTGCCAATGAATGCTCGAGCCTTCTTGGAGCTGCTCTTCTTGTGAGACGAAGACCTTGAAGGTTTTGATGAAGAGGACTTTGAAGATGTCTTCTTCTTCTTTGAATCAGCAGAACTGTAGTCCTTGTACTTCTTCTTCTTTGATTCCTTTTCCCACTGAGGACAATCTTGAATGTAGTGACCGGGTTTCTTGCATTTGTGGCAAAGTCTCTTCTTGTAATCACGGGATGAGGAATCTGAGCTTAAGTCAACACTTCTTGAGGATTTTCCAAAACGACCACATCTTCAGAACTTCTGGAATTTCCTCATGAGCATTGCTAGCTCCTGGCTCAGTTCTTCAGGATCACCAAGGCTGCTACCAGAATCTTCACCTTCAGATTCAGACACTGCCTTGGCCTTCAGAGCTCCTGATCTGCCATAGCTCGGTCCATAGAGATCTCTCTTCTCAGCAATCTGGAACTCATGAGTGTTTAACCTCTCGAGGATATCAGCGGGATCAAGTGACTTGTAGTCTGCATGTTCTTGTATCATCAGTGCAAGGGTGTCAAATAAGGAATCAAGCGATCGAAGCAATTTCTTCACCACCTCGTGGTCGGTGATGTCAGAGGCACCAAGTGCTTGAAGCTCATTTGAAATGTCAGTGAGGCGATCAAAGGTTTGCTGAACATTTTCATTATTGAGTCTTTTGAAGTGGTTGAAGAGATTGCGAAGACCGTCAACTCGAGAGTCACGTTGTGTTGAGACTCCTTCGTTAACTTTGGACAGCTTGTCCCAGATAAGGTTTGTTGTCTCTGAAGCACTCACTCTGCCATACTGCCCTTTGCTCAGATGGCCACATATGATGTTCTTCGCTTGAGAGTTGAGTTGCTTGAATCTCTTCACATCAGTAACGTTGATGGTAGGAGTGACAGAGGGAACGCCATTTTCCACAATGTACTAGAGATCGGTGTCAATTGCCTCAAGATGCATGCGCATCTTATTCTTCTAGTAGGGGTAGTCCGTCCCAGCGAAGGTAGGACACCCGGCAGAGACCTTGATCATACCTGCGGTCAACATAACTAAAACTCTAGGCGGTTAAACCAAGATCACCAGAACAAGGGAGTACCTTGCTCTGATACCAATTGAAAGTGCGTTAAGTCAACTAGAGGGGGTGAATAGGTGATTTTTATGAATTCTTCACTAGGAATTTCAGGGTGAGGAAATTCCTAAGCAAAGAACTACTTGCAGCGGAATATATGCAGACATGACACAACATACACATGGACATCATGATGAATTGGAAAAAAACATAGAGTACAGAAAGTGTAAGCAAAGGATACAATAGGGTGAAGACAAACAGACTGAAGAAATTGAACTGAGGAAATTGAGAAAGTCTTCTGTCAAAGCCTCAAACAGATATGAACAAGCACACAACACAGTAATGAGGAAATGGAAGGGTTGAGGAAATAGAACCAGTTAGCTCGGTGAAGACAATGATTTAGTAGACCAGTTCCAACTAATGTGATAGTTGTACGTCTGGTTGGAGCTGCTAGGTATTTAAACCTAAGGACACATAGTCCTCATCGTATTCTCCTTGAACTAAGGTCACACAGACCTCGTTCAATCACTCGTGGTAAGTCTTCAGGTGACTTCCAAACCTTCACAGACTCAGTCACTCGGTGATCCACAATTTCCTCTTGGATGCTCTAGACCATGACGCCTAACCGTCTGGAGGATGCACAGTCCTCAAAGGTAACAAGTGTCGGTTCCACAAAGGAACAATCTCTTCAGTGATGCTCAATCACTTCGGGTTTTTAGGTGTTTGGGTTTGGGTTTTCCCTCACTTGATGATTTTCGCTCAAAGTCCTCGGAGGATGGGATTCTCTCAATGACAAGTGTCAGTTTCTCGTGGAGCAGCCAACCAGCTAGTGGTTTTAGGGGGCGGCTATTTATAACCTAGGGAGCAGTCCGACATGATAAGACATAAATGCCCTTCAATGATATAACCGTTAGGTGGATAAGATATTTTGGGACAGCTGGCGCATAGCACATCAATGGTCGGAAATTTGAGGTTCAAATTCCTCTGGGCTATCATGTTCCTCACTTGTAGGCAATCCGCACTGGCGAATTCCTAACTCCTCAGTCAGAACAAATTCCTTAGGGAGTAGAAGAACTTTGTCTCTATCACTGAAGAAATTGACTGAACTATATGAGATTTCCAATGGCTTCACTCGAAGAGATTGGTAGGTGTAGGATTTTGAGATGAGCATCACTTGGAAACTTTTCCTTAGTTTTACCTCGACCCCCTTTAACAGTACGGTGTTTCCTATGACCCAAGAAAGAGAAAATGAAACTACGAAAATAATAGTCTTCACGCTTCATGTTCATCGCATGAATATCAAGTCTTCATGGTCACACCAATTTCTTCACTTTCAAAGTCTTCAGAAAGTCCTCAGAAATCCAAAGTCTTCAAATGAAGACATTCATTTTTAGGGGTCGACTTTCTCTGTAAATATCAAACTCCTCATAGAGTTATAGACCTGTGCACACTCACAAACGCATTAGTCCCTTAACCTATAAGTCTTCAATACACCAAAATCACTAAGGGGCACTAGATGCACTTACAGAAACCTAAATACATGTGTGGATACATAAACAAATATCATGTCCCTTGTGAGCCTCTACTAGACTAGCTCGTTGATCAAAGATGGTTAAGGTTTCCTAACCATAGACATGAGTTGTCATTTGATAACGGGATCACATCATTAGGAGAATGATGTGATGGACAAGACCCATCCATTAGCTTAGCATATTGATCGTTCAGTTTATTGCTATTGTTGTCTTGATGTAAAATTCATATTCCTTCGACTATGAGATTATGCAACACCCGGATACAGGAGGAATACCTTGTGTGCTATCAAACATCACAACGTAAATGGGTGATCATAAAGATGCTCTACAGGTATCTCCGAAGGTGTTTGTTGAGTTGGCATAGATCGAGATTAGGATTTGTCACTCTGGGTATCGGAGAGGTATCTCTGGGCCCTCTCGGTCATACACATCATAAAGCTTGCAAGAAAATGACTAAGGAGTTAGTCACGAGGTGGTGTATTATGGAACGAGTAAAGAGACTTGCTGGTAACGAGATTGAACTAGGTATAGAGATACCGATGATCGAATCTCAGGCAAGTAACATACCGATGGACAAAGGGAATTACGTATGTTGTCATAACCGTTCGACCGATAAAGATCTTCATAGAATATGTTGGAGCCAATATGGGCATCCAGGTTCTGCTATTGGTTATTGACCAGAGAGGTGTCTCGGTCATGTCGACATAGTTCTCGAACCCGTAGGGTCCGCGCCCTTAACGTTTGTTGATGATATAGTACTATATGAGTTATGTATGTTGGTGACCGAATGATGTTCGGAGTGCCGGATGAGATCACGGACATGACGAGGAGCTCCAGAATGGTTTGGAGGTAAAGATTGATATATAGGATGATATGGTTCGGCCAAGTGGTAAAGCCCACGGGGCTTTAGGTCGGTGCAAAAGGAGTTTTGCGGAGGCCAGGGGGCCAAACGCCGGAGACCCTGGCATCTGGCCCTGGGTGAGACACCGAGGCCCATGGCATCTGGGCCAGACACCAAGGATTGTGGCGTCTAGGCTAGACGCCAAGGATTGTGGCGTCTGGGCCAGACGCCAAGGATTGTGGCGTCTAGAAGTCCGAGAAGGACTCTTCCTTATGGGCAAAACCAAATTTGAGGAGGCTCTTTCTCCAATTTACGACCCTAGGGCTCCACATATAAATAGCACCTGAAACACATCAAGATACACCAAGCCGTGTGCCAGCATCCCCGTTCCTCTAGTTTATCCTTCGTCGTAGTTTCCGTTGTGCTTGGCGAAGCCCTGTGGAGATTGTTCTTCACCAACACCATCACCACATCGTCGTGCTGCTGGAACTCATCTACTACTTCGCCTCTCTTGCTGGATCAAGAAGACGAGGACGTCATCGAGCTGAACATGTGCTGAACACGAAGGTGTCGTGCATTCGGTACTTGATCGGTTGAAGCACGAAGAAGTTCGACTACATCAACCGCGTTGTGAAACTCCTCCACTTACGATCTACGAGGGTACCCCCTCGTTGCTATGCATATCAAAGGATAGATCATTGCATGTGCCTAGAATTTTTTTTGTTTTCCATGCAACAATTCCCAACACCCGTCAGTCGGCCGCTGACCCCATGGCGGGCGCGGGCCGGGACGAGGGGGCCGGCCTGGGCGGAAGAGCCGGCGGGGCCGGCGGAGGGGTGTCGTTAAGCGACATGGGAGCCACGCCCAGAGGAGTCGGCGCCATCGTCGCTTCAACCTGGCCGGACGGGAGCAGGATCAGCGCCAGTTCAGTGGCCCAGTTGCAGGGGGACTGGGCGAGCACAGTCGAGGCCACCAGCGGGGAGCCCCAAGGGATCCCGACCGCCGCCCTAAATAGGGTGCGCTCGTAGTTCGGTAGTTACAGTAGCTTCTTGCAGGAGTCCACCCAGGGACCACACAGCTAGCTTGTCCATCGTGAGCAATCCGTCATGGTACGTGTTTTCCTACTGCATCTCTGCTTTTGTTTCTTTGAAATACCTTCCAGTGGGGGCGCGCGAGCGCACCCACTGGGTGTAGGCCTCGAGGCTCGGGCTGGCTACTCGGTAGGCGGTTCGAGCCTTCCGAAATTTTTCCTTGTCTTCTACTTCTGACTCTTCCTCCTTAGGACCTTCACAACCAGCGGGTGACGGTCTATAATAAGTTGGTTGGCGTGTACAAACCGGCCAAGGCGAGCTCGTGGTGAAGGAGGCAAAACTATAGCGGGTTAAAGGTAAACGACACACTTTCTTCCAGTGGGGGTACGCCTGCACACCCACTGGGTGTAGCCCCCGAGATTCGAGTTGGTTGCACAGCAGCTGGGTCGGATCTTTTCACACTCTGACTATTTCTTTCGTTCTTCTATCTAGTCACTGACCTGGGATCTTGCTTGTTGCCACGTAGCCGTAGCTACCGACCCGGCCGAGATCCGAAATCTCCGGCTTCGGCTGGTCAAGGCCGGCCAGCAGTGTGATCAGCAGCAGGTGCGGGTGAACCGGTTGGCTGCTGAGAAGGACCAGCAGGCGGCTGCCCATAGTGTCGAGCTTGACCGGCTAGTGGAGGAGCATCTAAAAGCACTAGCCGAAAGGGACGAGGCAGTGAGCAAGGCCGCCACAGAGGTCGTTGATGTCTACTACACAACTTGTTCTTGTAGACTCGTGTTGGGCCTCCAAGCGCAGAGTTTTGTAGGACAGTAGCAAATTTCCCTCAAGTGGATGACCTAAGGTTTATCAATCCATGGGAGGTATAGGATGAAGATGGTCTCTCTCAAACAACCCTGTAACCAAATAACAAAGAGTCTCTTGTGTCCCCAACACACCAAATACAATGGTACATTATATATGTGCACTGGTTCGGCGAAGAGATGGTGATACAAGTGTAGTAATGATAATAGATATTGATTTTTGTAATAGGAACAATAAAAATAACAAGCTAGTAAGTAACAAAAGTGAGTACATATAGTATTACAATGCTTAAAAACAATGCCTAGGGTTCATACTTTCCTAGTGCAATCTCTCAACAATGCTAATATAATTGGATCATATAACCATCCCTCAACATGCGATGAAGAATCACTCCAAAGTTCTTATCTAGTGGAGAACATAAGAAGAAATTGTTTATAGGGTACGAAACCACCTCAAAGTTATTCTTTCCGATCGATCTTTCCAAGAGTTCGTACTAAAATAACACCAAGTTATCCTTTCCGAACGATCTATCTAAGAGTTTGTGCTAAAATAACACCATATGATACACATTAACTAACTTTAATGTCACCTAGATACTCCAATGTCACCACGAGTATTTGTGAGTTGATTATACGATATGCATCAAACAATTTCAGATTCATAATACTCAATCCAACACAAAGAACCTCAAAGAGTGCCCCAAGATTTCTATCGGAGAAACAAGGATGAAAACATGCATCAACCCCTATGCATAGATTACCCCCCAATGTCACCTCGGGAATCTGTGAGTTGAGTGCCAAAATATATTTCAAGTGAATCAATATGATACCCCATTGTCACCACGGGTATTCATAGCAATACATACATCAAATGCTCTCAAATCCATAAAAGTATTCAATCTGATAATAACAAAATCTCAAAGGGAAAACTCAATTCACCACAACAAGATGGAGAGGGAGAAACACCATATGATCCAACTATATTAAGAAAGCTCGCGATACATCAAGATCGTGCCAAATGAAGAACACGAGAGAGAGAGATTAAACACATAGCTACTGGTACAAACCCTCAGCCCCGAGGGTGGACTACTCCCTCCTCATCATGGTGGCAGCCGAGATGATGAAGACGACCTCCGGTGATGATTTCCCCCTTCGGCGGGGTGCCGGAACAAGGTCTAGATTGGTTTTTTGTGGCTATAGAGGCTTGCGGCAGTGGAACTTCTGATCTAGGGTTATTTTTGGGGGTTTCTATATATATATATATAGGATTTTTTTCAGCATTGGAATCACGCGAAGATGAGCCACGAGGGCCCCACAATGTACCAGGGCTAGCCAGCCCCACCTGGCGCGCCCTGGTGCCTTGTGGGGCCCTCGTGGCTCTTCGGGTCCTCCCACGAAGCTTCTAGTGCCTCTTTTCTTCCAAAAAATCATCACATTTTTTTGCTGCATTTGGTGAACTTTGATTTCTGCACAAGAAACAACACCACAGTAGTTCTGCTGAAAACAGTGTCAGTCCAGGTTAGTTCCATTTAAATCATGTAAAATTGCACCCAAACCATATAAAATTGTTATAAACATGGCATGAATACTTCATAAATTATAGATACGTTGGAGACATATCAGTCACCGACATGAAGGCGGAGCGCACTCGCCGAGCCAGCGAGTGGTCGGTGAAGGAGCAAGGGATGCTAGCCGAGGTGCAGCATATTGACGCACTCCTCTCTTGTAAGTCTTGGGGTGTTTATTTTGTCCTGGCACGCCCGGCCGCCCTTGGCCGCCGACCGGCACCTTGTTTCTCGTTCTCTTACTTCTTTTCTTTCTTCCTGCCTAAAGGCCTTCCCTAAAACGCAGAAAACGGCTGGAGACATCGGGAGCGCCCACCAGGACAAATAGAGAGCGACTGAGGTCCACATCGGGCAGTACGCCGCCTGGACGGTGGCAGAGACGGGCATCGCCACCGACGGTCGGTTGTAGGTGGTTCGCGCGTCATTAACCAGCTTTGTGATGCTGGCTTGGTGGCGGTACGGGCCCACTCGCACGGTGCGGTGCAGCCAGAGACCGTCAACTAACTAGCGAGGTGGCTTGAGATGGCGCCGGCCAGGATCAGTACCTGGAGGGCCTCCGCGGCGTGAGCCGGCGCGGAGATGGCGTTGCGCCTTACGCTTTCCTAGTATCCAGGGGTGATTCTGGACCAACTGGCCACCCAATGGACTGGGGCGGAAGCGGATCTAGCGGAGTGCGCCACACCGCTCGAGAAGCGCGCCAGCGACATCGCCACCTTCACCCTGCATGACGAGTTCTTCAAGGAGTGGACAGCTGATGGCGAGGAGATCCCAGAGGACACCTACGAGCTATGCTTCAAAGACCCGAATGACAACCAAGCCGAGATGATCAGAGAAGGGGTCGGCCCCAAAACCGGGACATACGTGAACGACGACGCCAAGATGGACACCGGTACCATGGCGAAGCCAGCGCAGCCTGGTGCCGAGCCCGCCGCCTAGACTCTTATCTTTTCTTTCCTGTCTTTTGTAGAACATGCCTGAACTTTCGTTAGTTTTCAAGTCCACCCACTAGGGGTGTATTTTGATGTACTGAACATATGGACATGGGCCTATTTATTCTGTAAATATATGCATGTTTGCTGCACACATGTGTTTTGTGTTTGTTGTCAGCTCGCTCTTTTTTCCTTTGTCCTTAGTCCGTTTTCTCGTGCCTCCACCCCCACAGCTTACGCCACACTAACAGGATAGCTTGGAGCTGGTCTGTAGCTAGGCCGGAGAGTAGGCTTTGAGGGGGATAGTACAATACTTAGGGCTTGGGGACTTAGGTTTCGAGCAAGCAGGCAGTGGGCCGGCTGGATGAGTAGCCCGCCAATGCGTGAGAGGATGCGGTGTGCGACCGGTTGGCCCGAGCCGGAACCTTTCCTTAGTAGTTTTCCATGTGAGACCGTTTAGCCCTTTAGCTCTTGCCAGCTGGGAGCCGGTATGTGGTTGGAGACGAAGAGAGGGCTTTGGGACTACGCACACTACTAAGCCGGCTACGGAAGAGGGGGCGTGGGCTAGCCGGCGAGTGATACGTCTCCATCATATCTGTAATTTTTGATTGTTTCATCCCAATATTATACAACTTTCACATACTTTTGGCAACAATTTATATAATTTATTGGACTAACATATTGATCCAGTGCCCAGCGCCAGTTCGTATTTTTTGCATGTTTTTTGCTTCGTAGAATACCCATATCAAACGAAGTCCAAATGCGGTAAAAATTTACGGAGAATTATTTGGGAATATATTTGATTTTTAGGAGGTGGAATCAATGCAAAAGGAGGCCCAGAGCCCCCACAGTACACCAGGGAATGCCCCAGGGCCCTAGCATGTAGTGGTGGGTTGTGGTCACCTCGTAAGGTGGTTGCTGCTCTACTTTGAGCACAAGGAAGCTTAGATCCGAAAAAATTGTGTTCAAATCTCAGCGCAATCGAAGCTACGGATCTCCGGATGTTTAAGAAGTGGTTTTCGGCCAGAAAATAGGAATGCGAAACAGAAGAGAACAGAGAGACAGATCCAATCTCGAAGGGGCTCTCATCCCTCCGCCACCATGGAGGCCATGGACCAAAGGGGGAACCCTCCGCCCATCTAGGGGGGAGGCCAAGGAAGAAGAAGGAAGAGGGGGGCTCTCTCCCCCTATCTTTTGGTGGCGCCGGAACACTGCCAGGGCAATCATCGTGTGACAGCGATCTACTCCAACAACTCTGCTATCTTCACTAACAACTCCATCACCTTCCCCCATCTATATTCAGCGGTCCACTCTTCCGCAACCCGTTGTACCCTCTACTTGAACATGCTGCTTTATGCTCTATTATTATCCAATAATATGTTGCCATCCTATAATGCTTGAGTAGATTTTTGTTGTCCTATCGGTAATTTATGAATTGCTATGATTGGCTTAATTTGCTTGTGGTTATGTTGTTGTACTTTGGTGCTCATCATATGAGTGCGCGTGTGGATCATACCATAGGGTTAGTTGTATGTTGATAGGACTATGCATTGGAGGGCAAGGGTGACAGAAGCTTCTTCCTACCATAGAAATTGATGAATACGGGATTGAAGGGGGACCAGTATATATCTTAATGCTATGGTTAGGTTTTACCTTAATGAATGGTAATAGTTGCGGATGCTTGCTAATAGTTCCAATCATAAGTGCATAGAGTTCCAAGTAAGGGATGACATGCTAGCAGTGGCCTCTCCCACATAAAAACTTGCTATCGATCTAGTAACGTAGTCAATTGCTAAGGGACAATTCCGCAAATAATACCACTACTAATCCACACTCGTTATACTAGTTAATCATTTATTTACAACACCTAACTTTTATTTTGATATTCTTTATTATCTTGCAAACCTATCCTACCGCACCTACAAAGTACTTCTAGTTTTATTCTTGTTCTAGTTAAAGCAAACGCTAAGCATGCGTAGAGTTGAATTGGTAGTCGATAGAACTTGAGGGAATATTTGTTCTACCTTTAGCTCCTCATTGGGTTCGACACTCTTACTTATTGAAAAGGGCTACAAACGATCCCCTATACTTGTGGGTTATCAAGACTTTTTTCTAGCGCCGTTGCCAGGGAGCAATAGCGTGGGGTGAATATTCTCGTGTGTGTGTGCTTGTTTGCTTTATCACTAAGTAATTTTTATTTTGCGCTCTTGTTTTCTATCTCTATTTATGGTTAGGGAACTTAAAATACCAAAAATAGTTGTACCTACTAAACCAATGGTTGAAGAACCACCCAAAATCTATCATACTGCTGAAGCTTTCTATTTGGATCATCTTCGATCCCTATGTGCCCGTGCTGAAAACCCAACTAGCTTAGTTGAGGGAGAATCATTAAATGAGCATGCTTATTTTGTGTGACACCACTTATCTCAAAAAGGGAAACTTTTACCGCATCAAATTAATACTATGCAATGCTATGCTTGGAATTTATGTGAATAATATGATTTTACTTGTTGTTCTGAAGACCCTAAGAAACACCTTCCATACCAATGTGAGTTTAGTGATAATGGTAGCTTATCTTATTATGCCAAGGGTGTTTATAATTACTATGATGTTGAACAAATTGAAGAATTTTTTGCTTTTAAGGGTGCTTATGAAATTGCTTCTTTGATTGAAAAGTATGATGCTACTCTTTACAAATCTGAAAATTTTGCCATACTTAAATATTGCTATGAAAACTATGCTTCTAATGCTTATGTTAAACCATATATTGAGGACTCCCCCACTGTCCAAGAAACTAATATTTTGCAGGAAACTATAGAGGAAGAAATTGATGACACTGTGAGCTCATTGGATGAAAAAGATGATGAGGAGAGTGAAGAACAAAAAGGAGGAAGAGCGGATTAGCTACCCATGCCCACCTTCTAATGAGACTAGCTCTTCAAATCATACATTTGTTTAATTTCCCTCCGTTCCTACCGAAGGATGAATGCTATGATAATTGCTATGATCCCGTTGATTCGTTTGAAATATCCCTTTTTGATGAACTTGATGCTTGTTATGCTTGTGGCCAAGATGCCAATATGAATTAAGCTTATGGAGAATACCTTTCGATAGTTCCTTATGTTAAAAATGAAATTGTTGCTAATGCACCCACACATGATAGTCCTATTATCTTCTTGAATTCTCCCAACTACACTATATCGAAGAAGTTTGCTTTTATTAAGGATTACATTGATGGGTTGCCTTTTATCGTTGCACATGATGATTTTGATGAATATAATATGCATGTGCTTGCTGCTCCTACTTGCAATTATTATGAGAGAGGAACTACATCTCCGCCTCTCTATGTTTCCAACACAATAAAATTGCAAGAAATTGCTTATGATATGTATTGGCCTTTACTTGATGTGCATGAATTATTCTTTTATGACATGCCGATCCATAGGAAGAGAGTTAGACTTCGTCACTGCATGATATATGTTGCTTTGTGCTCACTACTAAATTACAATTCATTGCTAATTAAAATTGGCTTTGATATACTTTGGGATCCGGGTGGATCGGTTACTTGAGCACTTTATGCCTAGCTTAATGGCTTTAAAGAAAGCGCTGCCAGGGAGACAACCCGGAAGTTTTAGAGAGTCATTTTTTGTTGTGTGCTTTTATAAAGTTTAAAAACAAAAAATATAGAGGGGGACCTAAAAAAATTTCAAAAAGAAAAGTGAAAATGAGAGAGAGACGACCATTGTTAAAGTGGAGCTAGCCTTGAACTTTGTTCATGCCCATGGGAACTTTGTGAATCTTCAATTACAGAAACTTTTCAACAAAAATAATTGCCCCCTTGTAAAAATCCATTGTATTATAAAAATAATGTGCCAAGATTTGCCTTTAGGATGATTAGATTGCTTATTGGTATGTGCGGTGCAAAAACATAAACTTTGGCTGTAGTGCGTGAATTTACGTATTTTACTGGAATGTCAAAAGTTTCTAATTTTTACACAGTATTTCTATACATATTTTCTATTTTTTCAGAATTTTTGAAGCTATAGAAGTATGGTCAATGTTCAGATTACTACAGACTGTCCTGTTTTTGACAGATTATGTTTTTGATGCATTGTTTTGCTTGTTTTGATGAAACTATCGATTGTATCGGTGGTATAAGCCATGGAGAAGTTATAATACAGTAGATACAATGCAAAAACAAAATATGAATGGGTTTGCAACAGTACTTAAAGTAGTGATTTGCATTATTATACTAACGGATCTCACCGAGCTTTCTGTTGAGTTTTATGTGGATGAAGTGTTCAAAGATCGAGGAGGTCTCCATATGAGGAGAAGGAGGAGAGGAAAGATATCAAGGTTGGGGATGCCCAAGGCACCCCAAGTAAATATTCAAGGATACTCAAGCGTCTAAGCTTGGGGATGTGCTACCTCTTGAGCTTGCATTGGTTTTTCCCTTGAAGAGGCACTGGTGCGCGTCGGTCCTAAACAAACAGTTTTTAACCCCTTTCCACGATGGCATTTGGAACCGTCACCGAGTGTGGGCGATAGGGGGTCCTTCCCACATGACCCAAAAACCGTCAGGGATATGGAGTAGTGATCTAGAGGCCTTCCAAAATGTAATCGTGTGCGATGCGCACACAGTAAATTCTTTCGCACGTGTGGTATCGGTGATTAAGCGTTTCTAATGACGCAGTGAAACCATACGGTCTGTCGTAATGAACCGTTTGGGAAACAATATGTAAGGCACACGGGCCAACATATGAACTTTTGTGTGATTTGTGCCCCATCGCACATGAGTTTTCTGCGTAACCCGTCTGCCATGCTAGACTACATCGCACACGTTTTCCAATAATTACCGTCTGTGATAATGTTATATCACAAACGCTTCAGGAGCCCCTTCGCACACATTCAAGTGTTGCAGACCATTTGTGATTTATTAGATATCACCGACGGTTGCCGCAAGAGTGACGTGTGCTTTTCGTTTGGGATCCCGCACGTTTCCTGAAAAAATTATGACTGGGATTGTATTTTGCATTGGACACAGTTTACTCCCAGTTCTCGTGTGTGATAACGCGATATCAAAAACGGTTCTAGAGAACCTACGCACACGTAGTAGCGCTGCAAATCGTTTGCGATCTGCTGTGTATCACCGACGGTTCCGCTACGATTGACGTATGCTTTCTGATGTGGATCGCACACACTCATTTAGTTGAACCGTGTGCGGAGAAATTGCCAGGTTAAAACAAAAATATCCCATTTCGAATCGGCACGCAAAAAGCAAATTCGTCACAATATTCAATTGAACAAATAAACAAAAATATATCATTTTGAATCGGCACGCAAAAAGCAAATTTGCCACAATATTCAATTGACCAAATAGTGTCCACAGGAAGAACATTCATCAGATTTCGCAACAATTGCAATTGAACATATGGTAGCTAAATTCCAATGATTTTTCCACACATATATGCATTACATAATTAATCATAGTGTACGAAATACGAAGACCTCATCAGATGGAAAACAATGGATCCATGCGTTATATGTTTAGCGGCTAACTCTTACTCAATGTTTCAGGAGACGGCATGCTGAAATCTTCATTATCACCAGTGGGATTGACGTAATGATCCAAGAAGAAGTCGCTGATAAATCTCTGAACCATCAGCAATTCACCAGCTGGGAGCAGTTCAGGGGTCCTCGGTTTTAAGATGGGCTGCATTATTTGTAAGATCAGAATGTGCCATATGAGTAGAGTAGAAGATATTAATTAAGATAGACTTACCGGTACTAATTTGCGAGGATCGTCACAACTATCAGCAGATTTGCAGATGGAGATCATGTGTCTGCAAACATAGTATCCATAAAGGTTGGTCCCTGCTTCTTGCTGAGGACACTGAAATTTTTTGTACAAAATTACTCATGTATTTGCCCTGTTAGGAACAACCTAACCCACAATCTCATTGCTACTGCTTTCTTCATGACTTATACATGTTCCTCAGACTATGAGATTATGCAACTCCCGAATACCGGAGGAACACCTTGGGTGCCGATACGTCTCCAACGTATCTATAATTTTTGATTGCTCCATGCTATTATATTATCTATTTTGGATGTTAATGGGCTTTATTTTACACTTTTATATCATTTTTGGGACTGACCTACTAACCGGAGGCCCAGCCCAAATTGCTGTTTTTTGCCTATTTTAGAGTTTCGCCAAAAAGGAATATCAAATGGAGTCCAAACGGAATGAAACCTTCGGGAACGTGATTTTCTCAACAAACGTGATCCAGGAGACTTGGAGTGGGTGTCAAGAAACAATCGAGGAGGCCATGAGGCAGGGGGCGCGCCCTCCACCCTCGTGGGCCCCTCGTTGCTCCACCACCGACCTACTTCTTCCTCCTATATATATCCACGTACTGAAGGAAATATGCCCTAGAGGCAATAATAAAGTTATTATTTATTTCCTTATATCATGATAAATGTTTATTATTCATGCTAGAATTGTATTAACCGGAAACATAATACATGTGTGAATACATAGACAAACAGAGTGTCACTAGTATGCCTCTACTTGACTAGCTCGTTGATCAAAGATGGTTATGTTTCCTAACCATAGACAAGAGTTGTCATTTGATTAATGGGATCACATCATTAGAGAATGATGTGATTTACTTGACCCATTCCGTTAACATAGCACTTGATCGTTTAGTTTGTTGCTATTGCTTTCTTCATGACTTATACATGTTCCTATGACTATGAGATTATGCAACTCCCGTTTACCGGAGGAACACTTTGTGTGCTACCAAACGTCACAACGTAACTGGGTGATTATAAAGGTGCTCTACAGGTGTCTCCGAAGGTACTTGTTGGGTTGGCGTATTTCGAGATTAGGATTTGTCACTCCAATTGTCGGAGAGGTATCTCTGGGCCCACTCGGTAATGCACATCACTATAAGCCTTGCAAGCATTGCAACTAATAAGTTAGTTGCGGGATGATGTGTTACGGAATGAGTAAAGAGACTTGCCGGTAACGAGATTGAACTAGGTATTGAGATACCGACGATCGAATCTCGGGCAAGTAACATACCGATGACAAAGGGAACAACGTATGTTGTCATGCGGTTTGACCGATAAAGATCTTCGTAGAATATGTAGGAGCCAATATGAGCATCCAGGTTCCGCTATTGGTTATTGACAGGAGAGTGTCTCGGTCATGTCTACATAGTTCTCGAACCCGTAGGGTCCGCACGCTTAAAGTTCGATGATGGTTATATATGAGTTTATGTGTTTTGATGTACCGAAGGAGTTCGGAGTCCCGGATGAGATCGGGGACATGACGAGGAGTCTCAAAATGGTCGAGACGTAAAGAGCGATATATTGGACGACTATATTCGGACATCGGAAAGGTTCCAAGTGATTCGGGTATTTTTGGGAGTACCGGGGAGTTACGGGAATTCATATTGGGCCTTAATGGGCCATACGGGAAAGGAGAGAAAGGCCTCAAAGGGTGGTGTACCGGGGAGCAACATCATCACTGTCACCACGCCGTTGTGCTGACAGAACTCTCCCGTGAAGCTCTGCTGGATCGGAGTTCGCGGGACGTCATCGAGTTGAACGTGTGCTGAACTCGGAGGTGTCGTGCGTTCGGTACTTGGATCGGTCGGATCGTGAAGACGTTCGACTACATCAACCACGTTGTGCTAACGCTTCCGCTTTCGGTCTACGAGGGTACGTGGACAACACTCTCCCCTCTCGTTGCTATGCATCACCATGATCTTGCATGTGCGTAGGAATTTTTTTGAAATTACTACGTTCCCCAACAGTGGCATCCGAGCCTAGGTTTTATGCGTTGATGTTATTTGCACGAGTAGAACACAAGTGAGTTGTGGGAGATATAAGTCATACTGCTTACCAGCATGTCATACTTTGGTTCGGCGGTATTGTTGGATGAAGCGGCCCGGACCGACATTACGCGTACGCTTACGCGAGACTGGTTCTACCGACGTGCTTTGCACACAAGTGGCTGGCGGGTGTCAGTTTCTCCAACTTAAGTTGAACCGAGTGTGGCTACGCCCGGTCCTTGCGAAGGTTAAAACAGCACCAACTTGACAAACTATCGTTGTGGTTTTGATGCGTAGGTAAGAACGGTTCTTGCTAAGCCGTAGCAGCCACGTAAAACTTGCAACAACAAAGTAGAGGACGTCTAACTTGTTTTTGCAGGGCATGTTGTGATGTGATATGGTCAAGACATGGTGCTAAATTTTATTGTATGAGATGATCATGTTTTGTAACCGAGTTATCGGCAACTGGCAGGAGCCATATGGTTGTCGCTTTATTGTATGCAATGCAATTGCGCTGTAATGCTTTACTTTATCTCTAAGCGGTAGCGATAGTCGTGGAAGCATAAGATTGGCGAGACGACAACGATGCTACGATGGTGATCAAGGTGTCACGCCGGTGACGATGGTGATCATGACGGTGCTTCGGAGATGGAGATCACAAGCACAAGATGATGATGGCCATATCATATCACTTATATTGATTGCATGAGATGTTTATCTTTTATGCATCTTATCTTGCTTTGATTGACGGTAGCATTATAAGAGGATCTCTCACTAAATTTCAAGATAAAAGTGTTCTCCCTGACTATGCACCGTTGCCAAAGTTCGTCGTGGCCAGACACCACGTGATGATCGGGTGTGATAAGCTCTACGTCCATCTACAACGGGTGCAAGCCAGTTTTGCACACGCAGAATACTCAGGTTAAACTTGACGAGCCTAGCATATGCAGATATGGCCTCGGAACACTGAGACCGAAAGGTCGAGCGTGAATCATATAGTAGATATGATCAACATATTGATGTTCACCATTGAAAGCTACTCCATTTCACATGATGATCGGTTATGGTTTAGTTGATTTGGATCACGTGATCACTTAGAAGATTAGAGGGATGTCTTTCTAAGTGGGAGTTCTTAAGTAATATGATTAATTGAACTTAAATTTATCATGAACTTAGTCCTGGTAGTATTAGCATATCTATGTTGTAGATCAATAGCTCGCGTTTAGCTCCCCTGTTTTTTATTTTTGATATGTTCCTAGAGAAAACTAAGTTGAAAGATGTTAGTAGCAATGATGCGGATTGGATCCGTGATCTGAGGTTTATCCTCATTGTTGCATAGAAGAATTATGTCCTTAATGCACCGCTAGGTGACAGACCTATTGCAGGAGTAGATGCAGACGTCATGAACGTTTGGCTAGCTCAGTATGATGACTACTTGATAGTTTAGTGCACCATGCTTAACAGCTTAGAATCGGAACTTCAAAAACGTTTTGAACGTCATGGATCATATGGATGTTCCAGGAGTTGAAGTTAATATTTCAAGCAAATACCCGAGTTGAGAGATATGAAGTCTCCAACAAGTTCTATAGCTAAAAGATGGAGGAGAATAGCTCAAGCAGTGAGCATGTGTTCAGATTGTCCGGATACTACAATCGCTTGAATCAAGTGGGAGTTAATCTTCCAGATAAAATAGTGATTGACATAATTCTCTAGTCACCATCACCAAGTTAGTAGAACTTCGTGATGAACTATAGTATGCAAGGGATGATGAAAACGATTCCCGAGCTTTTCATGATGATGAAATCGATGAAGGTAGAAATCAAGAAAGAGCATCAAGTGTTGATGATTAACAAGACCACTAGTTTCAAGAAAAGGGCAAAGGGAAAGAAAGGGAACTTCAAGAAGAACGGCAAGCAAGTTGCTGCTCAAGTGAAGAAGCCCAAGTCCGGTCCTAAGCCTGAGACTAAGTGCTTCTACTGCAAAGGAACTGGTCACTCGAAGCGGAACTGCCCCAAGTATTTGGCGGATAAGAAGGATGGCAAAGTGAACAAAGGTATATTTGATATACAGACTATTGATGTGTATTTTACTAGTGTTCGTAGCAACCCCTCGATATTTGATACTAGTTCAGTAACTAAGAGTAGTAACTCGAAACGGGAGTTGTAGAATGAACAGAGATTAGTTAAGGGTGAAGTGACGATGTGTGTTGGAAGTGGTTCCAAGATTGATATGATCATCATCGCACACTCCCTATACTTTCGGGATTAGTGTTGAACCTAAATAAGTGTTATTTGGTGTTTGCGTTGAGCATGAATATGATTTGATCATGTTTATTGCAATACTGTTATTCATTTAAGTAAGAGAATAAATTGTTGTTCTGTTTTACATGAATAAAACCTTCTATGGTCATACACCCAATGAAAATGGTTTGTTGGATCTCGATTGTGGTGATACACATTCTCATAATATTGAAGCCAAAAGATGCAAAGTTTATAATGATAGTGCAACTTATTTGTGGCACTGCCGTTTAGGTCATATTGGTGTAAAGCGCATGAAGAAAATCCATGTTGATGGGCTTTTGGAATCACTTGATTATGAATCAGTTGATGCTTGTGAACCATGCCTCATGGGCAAGATGACTAAGACTCCGTTCTCCGGAACAATGGAGCGAGCAATAGATTTGTTGGAAATCATACATACTGATGTATGTGGTCCGATGAATATTGAGGCTCGCGGCAGGTATCATTATTTTCTGATGTTCACAGATGATTTGAGCAGATATGAGTATATCTACTTGATGAAACACAAGTCTGAAACATTTGAAAAGTTCAAAGAATTTCAGAGTGAAGTGGAGAATCATCGTAACAAAAATAAAAGTTTCTACGATATGATCGCAGAAGTAAAATATTTGAGTTACGAGTTTGGCCTTCAGTTAAAACAATGTGAAATAGTTTCACTACTTACGCCACCTGGAACACCACGGTGTAATGGTGTGTCTGAACGTCGTAACCGTGATTTATTAGATATGGTGCGATCTATGATGTCTCTTACCGATTACCACTATCGTTTTGGGGTTATGCATTAGAGACAGCTACATTCACGTTAAATAGGGCACCATCTAAATCCGTTGAGACGACGCCGTATGAACTGTGGTTTGGCGAGAAACCTAAGCTGTCGTTTCTTAAAGTTTGGGACTGCGATGCTTATGTGAAAAAGTTTCAACTTGATAAGCTTGAACCCAAATCGGAGAAGTAAATCTTCATAGGATACCCAAAAGAAAATGTTGGGTACACCTTCTATCACAGATCCGAAGGCAAGATATTCATTGCTAAGAATGGATCCTTTCTAGAGAAGGAGTTTCTCTCGAAAGAAGTGAGTGGGAGGAAAGTAGAACTTGATGAGGTAACTGTACCTGCTCCCTTATTGGAAAGTAGTTCATCACAGAAATCTGTTCATGTGACTACTACACCAATTAGTGAGGAAGCTAATGATGATGATCATGTAACTTCAGATCAAGTTACTACCGAACCTCGTAGGTAAACCAGAGTGAGATCCGCACCAGAGTGGTATGGTAATCCTGTTCTGGAGGTCATGTTACTTGACCATGACGAGCCTATGAACTATGAGGAAGCGATGATGAGCCCAGATTCCACGAAATGGCTTGAGGCCATGAAATCTGAGATGAGATCCATGTATGAGAACAAAGTATGGACTTTGATTGACTTGCCCATTGATCGGCGAGCCATTGAGATTAAATGGATCTTCAAGAGGAAGACGGACGCTAATAGTAGTGTTACTATCTACAAAGCTAGAATTGTCGCAAAAGGTTTTCGACAAGTTCAAGGTGTTGACTACGATGAGAGTTTCTCACTCGTATCTATGCTTAAGTCTGTCCGAATCATGTTAGCAATTGCCGCATTTTATGAAATCTGGCAAATGGATAAACAAAACTGCATTCCTTAATGGATTTATTAAAGATGAGTTGTATATGATGCAACCAGAAGGTTTTGTCAATCCTAAAGGTACTAACAAAATATGCAAGCTCCAGCGATCCATCTATGGACTGGTGCAAGCATCTCGGAGTTGGAATATATGCTTTGATAAGTTAATCAAAGCATATAGTTTTATACAGATTTGCGGTGAAGCCTGTATTTACAAGAAAGTGAGTGGGAGCACTACAGCATTTCTGATAAGTATATGTGTATGACATATTGTTGATCGGAAATAATGTAGAATTATTCTGCAAACCATAAAGGAGTGTTTGAAAGGAGTTTTTCAAATAAAGACCTCGGTGAAGCTGCTTACATATTGAGCATCAAGATCTATAGAGATAGATCAAGACGCTTGATAAGTTTTCAATGAGTACATACCTTGACAAGTTTTTGAAGTAGTTCAAAATGGAACAGTCAAAGAAAGAGTTCTTGCCTATGTTACAAGGTGTGAAATTGAGTAAGACTCAAAGCCCGACCACGGCAGAAGATAGAGAGAGAATGAAAGTCATTCCCTATGCCTCAGCCATAGGTTCTATAAAGTATGTCATGCTTTGTACCAGACCTATTGTATACCCTGCCCTGAGTTTGGCAAGGGAGTACAATAGTGATCTAAGAGTAGATCACTGGACATTGGTCAAAATTATCCTTAGTGGAATAAGGATATGTTTCTCGATTATGGAGGTGACAAAAGGTTCGTCGTAAAGGGTTACATCGATGCAAGTTTTGACACTAATCCAGATGACTCTAAGTCTCAATCTGGATACATATTGAAAGTGGGAGCAATTAGCTAGAGTTGCTCCGTGCAGAGCATTGTTGACATAGAAATTTGCAAAATGCATACGAATCTGAATATGGCAGACCCGTTGACTAAACTTCTCTCACAAGCAAAACATGATCACACCTTAGTACTCTTTGGGTGTTAATCACATACGATGTGAACTAGATTATTGACTAGTAAACCCTTTGGGTGTTGGTCACATGTCGATGTGAACTATGGGTGTTAATCACATGGTGATGTGAACTATTGGTATTAAATCACATGACGATGTGAACTAGATTATTGACTCTAGTGCAAGTGGGAGACTGAAGGAAATATGCCCTAGAGGCAATAATAAAGTTATTATTTATTTCCTTATATCATGATAAATGTTTATTATTCATGCTAGAATTGTATTAACCGGAAACATAATACATGTGTGAATACATAGACAAACAGAGTGTCACTAGTATGCCTCTACTTGACTAGCTCGTTGATCAAAGATGGTTATGTTTCCTAACCATAGACAGGAGTTGTCATTTGATTAATGGGGTCACATCATTAGAGAATGATGTGATTGACTTGACCCATTCCGTTAGCATAGCACTTGATCGTTTAGTTTGTTGTTATTGCTTTCTTCATGACTTATACATGTTCCTATGACTATGAGATTATGCAACTCCCGTTTACCGGAGGAACACTTTGTGTGCTACCAAACGTCACAACATAACTGGGTGATTGTAAAGGTGCTCTACAGGTGTCTCCGAAGGTACTTGTTGGGTTGGCGTATTTCGAGATTAGGATTTGTCACTCCGATTGTCGGAGAGGTATCTCTGGGCCCACTCGGTAATGCACATCACTATAAGCCTTGCAAGCATTGCAACTAATAATTTAGTTGCGGGATGATGTGTTACGGAACGAGTAAAGAGACTTGCCGGTAACGAGATTGAACTAGGTATTGAGATACCGACGATCGAATATCGGGCAAGTAACATACCGATGACAAATGGAACAACGTATGTTGTTATGCGGTTTGACCGATAAAGATCTTCGTATAATATGTAGGAGCCAATATGAGCATCCAGGTTCCTCTATTGGTTATTGACAGGAGAGTGTCTCGGTCATGTCTACATAGTTCTCGAACCCGTAGGGTCCGCACGCTTAAAGTTCGATGACGGTTATATTATGAGTTTATGTGTTTTGATGTACCGGAGGAGTTCGGAGTCCCGGATGAGATCGGGGACATGACGAGGAGTCTCGAAATGGTCGAGACGTAAAGATCAATATATTGGACGACTATATTCGGACATCGGAAAGGTTTCGAGTGATTCGGGTATTTTCGGGAGTACCAGGGAGTTACGGGAATTCGTATTGGGCCTTAATGAGCCGTACGGGAAAGGAGAGAAAGGCCTCAAAGGGTGGCCGCACCCCTCCCCATGGGCTGGTCCGAATTGGACTAGGGAGGGGGGGCGCCCCCTTCCTTCCTTCTCCTTTTCCCTTCCCTTTCCTTCCCTCCAACTCCTACTACATGGAAGGGCTCCTAGTTCTACTAGGAAAGGGGGAATCCTACTCCCGGTGGGAGTAGGACTCCCCTAGGGCGCGCCATAGAGAGGGCCGGCCCTCCCCTCCTCCACTCCTTTATATACGGGGGCAGGGGGCACCCCAAAGACACACAAGTTGATCAGTTGATCTCTCCCAGCCATGTGCGGTGCCCCCCTCCACCATATTCCACCTCGATCATATCGTAGCGGTGCTTAGGCGAAGCCCTGCGTCGGTAGCAACATCATCACTGTCACCACGCCGTTGTGCTGACGGAACTCTCCCGTGAAGCTCTGCTGGATCGGAGTTCCGTGTGCTGAACTCAGAGGTGTCGTGCGTTCGCTACTTGGATCGGTCGGATCGTGAAGACGTTCGACTACATCAACCGCGTTGTGCTAACGCTTCCGCTTTCGGTCTACGAGGGTACGTGGACAACACTCTCCCCTCTTGTTGCTATGCATGACCATGATCTT